>NW_028174876.1:311139-398639 GCF_963971535.1 Notolepis coatsorum
ACACACACAGGTGGTCATAATAAATAAAGCATGTTTGTGAAATATGTAAGCCATGAGAGCACCATTGTATTTGTCGTTTCCTTGGAAACACATCCAGCCTGTTGTAATTCACTCACAGACACACAATATGCAGGCAGGCAAGTGCACACGCACACACACACACAGGCTACACACACACACAGCTACACACACACACAGATACACGCACACACACACAGACACTCACACAGCTACACACATACAGCTACACACACACACATGTCTGTACTAAAAGAGGACTTACGATGAACTACATTAAATCCCTAAACCCTAATCACTATGAGCCATAACTCTTACCATGACTTAAACCAACTTCCTGTCTCTAACAGCAGCCATTTTGACTTGTCATAGATGGGTAAACAAAGGTGTGTAACCATTGATATAGAATTAAAAGTCTAATGTTTACAGACTCATGACTATTCTATACTGTATATATGGTTACAGATTAATGAATATTATATATATATGGTTACAAAATAATGAATGTTCTATATCTATGTTTACCCATCTATGACGAGTTAAAATGGCTGCTGTGAACAGGGCCTAGGAGACTAAACATCCAAAAACAGATCACTTCTTATGTCCAGAATTCCAATGTGCAGGTAAGGTATAGTACAGATAGTAGCAGGTATAGTATAGTATAGTATAGTATAGTATAGTATAGTATAGTATAGTATAGTATAGTATAGTATAGTATAGATCAGTGTTTCTCAACTGGTGGGTCGCGACCCTAATAACTTTCTTTTTCACTACCTATCTTTGTGAAAGTGGCTTCTCAGCTCTGGTCCAGCTGAAGACCGAGCAGAGGAACAGATTGGACATTGAGCATGACCTCAGAGTTGCTTTGTCTACCAGGCATCACCCCAGACTTTGAGACTCTTGTCTGGAGCAAACAACATCCCCAGTTAGTTCCCTGGGATGTTAAGCCAAGAAGTCTGCTAAGAAGCATAATTATATTATTTATTATTATTATTATTATTATTATTATTTAATTTCATTGGGTTTTTAGCCCATAGTTGCACTTTTGTTGCACTTTTTTTGTGTTTATTTCATGTTTTTAACAGTGCATGAAAGATTGTGTATTACTGCAAAAAAATATATATATATATATATTATAAATCATAGTGGTTCAAAGATTTGGGTCGCGACTTAATGACTAAGGGAAATGTTGGGTCCCGAGGCTCGAGTCTAGACCAGTTGAGAACCACTGGTTTAGATCAGTGGTTCCCAAAGTCGGGGTCGCGACCCAAAGGTGGGCCGCGAGCAGCCACGGGAGGGCCGCGAGATGATTTATATAAAAAAAAAAAAAATATCCAAAATAATAATAATTTTTATTTTATTTATTTTTTATGCCACTGAACTTAGAAGCAGGCCAGGACAGTGTTTCTAGTTGTATTCTAAAATTCTATTCTATTGTATTCTAAAATGTGACTATATGGTTAACTTAATAAATAAACAAAAACGAAAAATCTACTTATTTCAACGAACATTTCAAACTAAATAACCGATTATGCACATAAAACGCTGAAAACAACCGAAGCAACAATAGTATTTTAATGAGGCTATTATTATTATCATTATTATTCTGCAACAAGTTAGCCCTCTCATAAATAGCACATATAAATGAATAACTAACTTGAACTAACTTAATAGGGTTGAAGTGATATTTGGCTTAAAAAATCGGTCGCCTGGCAAAAAAAAAAAAAAAAAAAAAAAAGCCAGACGATGTGCATTGGGCCGCGGCTCTCTGACGCCTTATTTTCTGGGTCCCGGCCTGAAAAGTTTGGGAACCCCTGGTTTAGATAGTAGCAGGTATAGTACTGTGGTGGTGGTTTACACATTCAGACACATTCACTCACACATTCAGACACATTCAGACACATTCAGACACATTCAGACACATTCACTCACATTCAGACACATTCAGACACATTCAGACACATTCAGACACATTCAGACACATTCAGACACATTCAGACACATTCACTCACATTCAGACACATTCAGACACATTCAGACACATTCAGACACATTCAGACACATTCAGACACATTCAGACACATTCACTCACATTCAGACACATTCAGACACATTCAGACACATTCACTCACATTCAGACACATTCAGACACACATTCAGACACATTCAGACACACATTCAGACACATTCAGACTAGTGCTGTCAAACGATTAAAATATTTAACTCGATTAATCGCATGATTGTCCATAGTTAACTCGCGATTAATCGCAAATTAATCGCATTTTTTTTTATTACCTTAAACGGATCTTTTTCAAGTTCCAAGTTTTAATACTCTTATCAACATGACATGAGTCAACAAATGCTTGCTTTGTGCAGCCATTTAACACAAAAGGATGACCCTCATGCATTGCAAATTTGCATCAAATTCAAAACAGAGTGATGCACAAAATAACTTAAAAGAAAATAATAATTTAAAACAATGAATAAAGTGTGCATGAAATAATAGGGGAAAGAAAACGTTAGGAACTTGTTACATTCACGCACACAAGGGCTGATTAATCACACACCCCCCTCTCTCCCTCACACACACTCTCCCAGCTCTTTTTCTCTTTTGCCCCTTCCTCATCTCTCTCACCCCCCTCTCTCTCTATATCTCACACACACACACACACACACACACACACACACACACACACACACACACACACACACACACACGCACACACACTTCAGAAACAAACATAGTATCAATGAGAGCATCAATAATACACCTGAGTGAAGTCTAGAAAAAAAAAAAAAAAAAAAAATTTAGTTAATCTTGAGTTAAAAAAATTAGTGGCATTAATAGAATCGGGAGTTAACGCGATATATTTGACAGCCTTAATTCAGACACATTCAGACACATTCAGACACATTCAGACACATTCAGACACAACATTCAGATACATTCAGACACATTCAGACACATTCAGACACAACATTCAGACACATTCAGACACATTCAGACACATTCAGACACACATTCACTCACACATTCACTCACACATTCACTCATGCGACCATGCAAGGCTCTAACCTGCTCATCTGGTTGTTGTCTTGCTCATGGACACTTCGACATGCTGCCCGGGAGGAGCGGGAATCCAACCGGGAACCTCCGGATTACGAGATGACTGCTCTACCTCCACAGCCACATACTGTATATATATATACATACATATGTATACACTATATATATATATATATACATACTCACAATGAAACTACTCTAAAACTGTAGTTCATCAAACGTCACAATGAAATATTCTCTCACTGCAGCAGCGCATCATCAAACTAAAACTACTTTGAACAAACAGCTAATCTACATCAAACATCGGCGGTTCTCAAACTACGGGTTGCGACCCAGAGCGGGGTCGTCTCGTGGGTAGGTGTGGGGTCGCGCATTGGCAATTTGTTTTTAATAAAAAATCTATAATAAAATAAAATAAAATTGTAGTGTTCTGGCAACATATTTTGGATAAATATGCCTCGCTTTTATAAACGTGTATTGATAACATAGTGCTGTAATTAAATGTTCTAATAAATATGCATGATCAAGTTCAACAACGTGTGCTTTTATTTTGATATTCCTTAATTCCACGTTGAAATTACGCGATACATTAAAGTGTGGGGCCGCCAAAAAGAATCCTAAATAAAATGGGGTGGTGGTATAAAGACGTTTGAGAACCCCTGCTCTACATCATGTGGTGTCAGAGGGGCTGCTCTCGAGTGGCTGAACAGCTATATTAGTAACAGGCAGCCATTAGTTCTGATGGGTCAGCACAGGTCACGATGCTTAAACACTACCTGTGGTGTTCCACAGGGGGGCAGTATTGGGACCCAAATTGTTAATTTTATACATAAATGATTATGTAAAGTATCTGACATACTGAAACTTGTTGTCTTTGCGGATGACACAAACATTTTGTGTTCGGGGGATGACCTTCAGCAGCTTTTAGAAGTGGCAAACAAAGAAATGAACAAATTAAAAGGTTGGTTCAACACAAATAAGTTATCACTCAATTTGAAAAAAAAACAACTTCATGAGATTTGGAAATTGTAAAATAAACACTGATCCTCAACTGAAAATTGATAATGTAAAAATTGAGAGAGTAGACAAACAAGTTTCTAGGGGTCTTAATAGACCACAAACTCTGCTGGAAACCCCATATAAAATATTTGTGTTCAAAGTTAGCGAGAAGTATTGGTATACTGGGCAAGACTAGATATATCCTGAACAGAAAACTCTATATAGATTATATTGCACACTCATTGTACCATATCTATCATATTGTGTTGAAACCTGGGGAAATACTTGTGAGGTTTTGTCCGCTGCTCACCTACTCGCTCTGTTCCTTTAAGCCTGTTGCTCACCTACTCGCTCTGTTCCTTTAAGCCTACTGTTTATCAATTGCATTCTCCTCACCTCACTAGCCCCCACCCTCACGTTCGTTTGCTCTTCAGCAACCACACCCTTGGACTACCTGTCATTATGTGTTTGATTGGTCTGGTGCCGAACACACACTTTTAGTTTCAAGTATCAATTACCTTCACGCACCTGAGGTGCATTCTAATTAGTTCCCCTGTGGGCCTTAAGTACCTCGCTCTCCCCTCTGTCCCTTGTCGGGTCGTGCCGTAACATGCCGTTTCATTCCGTATCATATTCTCTATCACCAGGACTCCTTCGGGAGGTCCTCTGTCTGTTTATGCTGTTTTCATCTCCGGCGTAAGATGCGCTCCAGCCTTCGCCTCCTGTCGCCGTTGCCTGAGGGAGACGCTGGACTGCACTCTCTAAACTTCCACGGGAGGTATCCCAGTGTTCCACTTCAGACCTCCGCGCAGCAGACGTCCTGACGCGCATCCAGACCGCCGCGCAGCAGACGCGCATCCAGACCTCCGCGCAGCAGACGCCCAGACGCGCTCTTCACTCCAGGCGCGCATCCAGACCTCCGCGCAGCAGATGCGCATCCAGACCTCCGCGCAGCAGACGCCCAGACGCGCTCTTCACTCCAGGCGCGCATCCAGACCTCCGCGCAGCAGACGCCCAGACGCGCTCTTCATTCCAGGCGCGCATCCAGACCTCCGCGCAGCAGACGCGCATCCAGACCTCCGCGCCAGATGCGCCCTCCGTACCGGCGCGTACTCCAAGCAGACGCGCACCCCTCAGACCTCCGCGCCAGATGCGCCCTCCGTACCGGCGCGTACTCCAAGCAGACGCGCACCCCTCAGACCTCCGCGCCAGATGCGCCCTCCGTACCGGCGCGCACTCCAAGCAGTCGCGCACCACTCAGACCTCCGCGCCAGATGCGCCCTTCGTACCGGCGCGTACTCCAAGCAGTCGCGCACCACTCAGACCTCCGCTTGGACAACCCTTTCCCCATGGCGACGCGCTCGCTCTGTTCTGTTCCAACGCTCTTTACGCACAGCGCCTGGGTGAGTTTTTATGACTGTCTTTGATCCTATCCGTTTTTCGTGTGTTTATATAACACTGAAGATTTCCTGCTTTTTATCAGACAGTCACTCACCCAGCGTTTAGCCTTTTTGGATTGTTTCATTGGGATAATATTTTGGCCTTCACATCGCTCACTGTGTGTTTACACACCGAAGATATTATTCACTTGGATTTGTATTTTGGGACTTCGCTCACAGTGTTTATATACACCGAAGATTCTGTCACTTGGATTACTCTGTTTTTGGGACTAGTCACCTCTCCTGTCACCTGCTCTGTTCCCCATTGTACTCTGAGCTAATCCACTCCCTCTCTCCCTCTCGGTCCCGTTTACCCACCTCGGAGATCTGCCGAGAGAAGTCTGCAGAGCGGCTCTGATGTACCCACCTGCTTCCCCAGACTAACCATCCCGGGAGAAGCTGCAGAGCAGCAACATTCATTAATGCTTGTTCCTAGGCCTTACCCTGTTTTCTCTGTCCCAGTATGCAGCTCCAGCCCTCGCCCTGTTCCAAGGCCTCACCCTGTTTTCTCTGTCCCAGTAGTCCTCCCTATCTAGTCCTTCCAGTCCTCCCTCTCCCCAGCCCGCCTCCGCGGGCCTTTGTCCCTGTTTTTCCCCACTCTAGTCCCTCCCAGTCCTCCCTGTCCCCAGCCCGCCTCCGCGGGCCTCTGTCCCTGTCTCCCCTCTCTAGTTCCTCCTAGTCCTCCCTGTCCAGTCCTCCTAGTCCTCCCTGTTCCTGCCTTCCCTTGCCCCGGCCCTGTTTCCTTTAGCCTTCCATTTGCCTTCCCCTTAGCCAGCTCGCCTCTTAAAGGCACTGGGCCTTTTCCCTTTTCTTGTTTATCCAGTATTGGTGTTCTCCCTTAAAGGGACAGTGCCGTTTTTCTGAGTGTTTTCAATAAATGCCCGTTCTTGGCTTACTCTCATACCTGTCTTGTGTTGTGCGATTGGGGTCGGTTACAAACCATAACAGTACGACCCGACCCAATCGACGACCCCAGCCAGCACAGACGGTGTGGTTGAGTTTGCCTTTTTTTTTTGTTCCCTCTATTAGCCCTGTTAGCTTCCCTGTTAGCCCTGTTAGCTCCCCTGTTAGCCCTGTTAGCTTCCCTGTTAGCCCTGTTGGCTTCCCTGCAGCTTGTTAGGCCTCTACTACCAGCTGGCCCCTGTCTGCTAGCTTTGCCCCGGCTGCTAGCACAGCCTCTATGTTAATGCAGCCCTTGCTGCTGGCATAGGCCCTGTAGCTAGCCATGCCCAGGCAGCTAACCCAGTCCCTCAGCAGGGCCCCAGTCTGCTAGCTTAGCCCCGGCTGCTAGCACAGCCTCTATGTTAATGCAGCCCTTGCTGCTGGCATAGGCCCTGTAGCTAGCCATGCCCAGGCAGCTAACCCAGTCCCTCAGCAGGGCCCCAGTCTGCTAGCTTAGCCCCGGCTGCTAGCACAGCCTCTATGTTAATGCAGCCCTTGCTGCTGGCATAGGCCCTGTAGCTGGCCATGCCCAGGCAGCTAACCCAGTCCCTCAGCAGGGCCCCAGTCTGCTAGCTTAGCCCCGGCTGTTAGCACAGCCTCTATGTTAATGCAGGCCTTGCAGCTAGCATAGGCCCTGTAGCTAGCCATGCCCAGGCAGCTAACCCGGTCCCTCTGCATGGCCTCCACTTGTTGTGTAGTTTCCCCACTGCTAGGACTGCCCTTTCAGCTAGCAAGGTCAGTTTTTCCCACTGCTAGGACTGCCCTTTCAGCTAGCAAGGTCAGTTTCCCCACTGCTAGGACTGCCCTTTCAGCTAGCAAGGTCAGTTTTTCCCACTGCTATGACTGCCCTTTCAGCTAGCAGGGTCAGTTTTTCTCCCACTGCTAGGACTGCCCTTTCAGCTAGCAAGGTCAGTTTTTTCCCACTGCTAGGACTGCCCTTTCAGCTAGCAGGGTCAGTTTTCCCACTGCTAGGACTGCCCTTTCAGCTAGCAAGGTCAGTTTTTCCCACTGCTAGGACTGCCCTTTCAGCTAGCAAGGTCAGTTTTCCCACTGCTAGGACTGCCCTTTCAGCTAGCAGTGTCAGTTTTTCTCCCACTGCTAGGACTGCCCCTTCTGCTAGCAAGGTCAGTTCGCTCCCACTGCTAGGACTGCCCCTTCAGCTAGCAATGTCGGTTTTTCTCCCACTGCTAGGACTGCCCCTTCAACTAGCAAGGTCAGTTTGCTCCCACTGCTAGGACTGCCCCTTCAGCTAGCAAGGTCAGTTCCCCACAGCTAGGACTGTCCTTCCAGCTAGCTTGTTCTCTCATGCTGGTCCAGCCCTGTCTGCCAGCCTAGCTCCGGCAGCTGGCGCAGCCTCTATGTTAATGTAGCAGTACAGCTAGCATAGGCCCTGTAGCTATCAGTGCCCTGGCAGCTACCCTTTCCCTCTGCTAGCCCTTTCCCTGTTCCCCTCTCCAGTGCCCCTGTTTCCAGCCCTGTATGCTAGCCTAGCTCCGGCAGCTAGCGCAGCCTCTATGTTAATGTAGCAGTACAGCTAGCATAGGCCCTGTAGCTATCAGTGCCCTGGCAGCTACCCTTTCCCTCTGCTAGCCCCTTCCCTGTTCCCCTCTCCAGTGCCCCTGTTCCAGCCCTGTCTGCTAGCCTAGCTCCGGCAGCTAGCGCAGCCTCTATGTTGATGTAGCGGTACAGCTAGCATAGGCCCTGTAGCTTTCAGTGCCCTTGGCTGTTTACCCCTCAGCTACCATGGTTACCCATCTGCTCCTCTGGTTACCCCTCAGCTACCATGGTTACCCCTCTGCTCCTCTGGTTACCCCTCAGCTCCTCCAGTTGCCCCTCAGCTACCATGGTTACCCCTCAGCTACCCTAGTTACCCCTCGGCTACCCTGTTCTTTTGCTAGCCCCACTTTTGTTTGTGGCTTCCCCTGCTGGCTTGGCCCAGTACTTTTTGTTTTTTGCCTTGTTTTGTCCCCTGCCACTCTGTCTGTATTTTTGGGTCGCCGGGTGGCTCCCGTGGAGGGGGGGGTACTGTGAGGTTTTGTCCGCTGCTCACCTACTCGCTCTGTTCCTTTAAGCCTGTTGCTCACCTACTCGCTCTGTTCCTTTAAGCCTACTGTTTATCAATTGCATTCTCCTCACCTCACTAGCCCCCACCCTCGCGTTCGTTTGCTCTTCAGCAACCACACCCTTGGACTACCTGTCATTATGTGTTTGATTGGTCTGGTGCCGAACACACACTTTTAGTTTCAAGTATCAATTACCTTCACGCACCTGAGGTGCATTCTAATTAGTTCCCCTGTGGGCTTTAAGTACCTCGCTCTCCCCTCTGTCCCTTGTCGGGTCGTGCCGTAACATGCCGTTTCATTCCGTATCATATTCTCTATCACCAGGACTCCTTCGGGAGGTCCTCTGTCTGTTTATGCTGTTTTCATCTCCGGCGTAAGATGCGCTCCAGCCTTCGCCTCCTGTCGCCGTTGCCTGAGGGAGACGCTGGACTGCGCTCTCTAAACTTCCACGGGAGGTATCCCAGTGTTCCACTTCAGACCTCCGCGCAGCAGACATCCTGACGCGCATCCAGACCTCCGCGCAGCAGACGCGCATCCAGACCTCCGCGCAGCAGACGCCCAGACGCGCTCTTCACTCCAGGTGCGCATCCAGACCTCCGCGCAGCAGACGCGCATCCAGACCTCCGCGCAGCAGACGCCCAGACGCGCTCTTCACTCCAGGCGCGCATCCAGACCTCCGCGCAGCAGACGCCCAGACGCGCTCTTCATTCCAGGCGCGCATCCAGACCTCCGCGCAGCAGACGCGCATCCAGACCTCCGCGCCAGATGCGCCCTCCGCGCCAGATGCGCCCTCCGTACCGGCGCGTACTCCAAGCAGACGCGCACCCCTCAGACCTCCGCGCCAGATGCGCCCTCCGTACCGGCGCGTACTCCAAGCAGACGCGCACCCCTCAGACCTCCGCGCCAGATGCGCCCTCTGTACCGGCGCGCACTCCAAGCAGTCGCGCACCACTCAGACCTCCGCGCCAGATGCGCCCTTCGTACCGGCGCGTACTCCAAGCAGTCGCGCACCACTCAGACCTCCGCTTGGACAACCCTTTCCCCGTGGCGACGCGCTCGCTCCGTTCTGTTCCAACGCTCTTTACGCACAGCGCCTGGGTGAGTTTTTATGACTGTCTTTGATCCTATCCGTTTTTCGTGTGTTTATATAACACTGAAGATTTCCTGCTTTTTATCAGACAGTCACTCACCCAGCGTTTAGCCTTTTTGGATTGTTTCATTGGGATAATATTTTGGCCTTCACATCGCTCACTGTGTGTTTACACACCGAAGATATTATTCACTTGGATTTGTATTTTGGGACTTCGCTCACAGTGTTTATATACACCGAAGATTCTGTCACTTGGATTACTCTGTTTTTGGGACTAGTCACCTCTCCTGTCACCTGCTCTGTTCCCCATTGTACTCTGAGCTAATCCACTCCCTCTCTCCCTCTCGGTCCCGTTTACCCACCTCGGAGATCTGCCGAGAGAAGTCTGCAGAGCGGCTCTGATGTACCCACCTGCTTCCCCAGACTAACCATCCCGGGAGAAGCTGCAGAGCAGCAACATTCATTAATGCTTGTTCCTAGGCCTTACCCTGTTTTCTCTGTCCCAGTATGCAGCTCCAGCCCTCGCCCTGTTCCAAGGCCTCACCCTGTTTTCTCTGTCCCAGTAGTCCTCCCCACTCTAGTCCTCCCAGTCCTCCCTCTCCCCAGCCCGCCTCCGCGGGCCTCTGTCCCTGTCTCCCCTCTCTAGTTCCTCCTAGTCCTCCCTGTCCAGTCCTCCTAGTCCTCCCTGTTCCTGCCTTCCCTTGCCCCGGCCCTGTTTCCTTTAGCCTTCCCTTTGCCTTCCCCTTAGCCAGCTCGCCTCTTAAAGGCACTGGGCCTTTTCCCTTTTCTTGTTTATCCAGTATTGGTGTTCTCCCTTAAAGGGACAGTGCCGTTTTTCTGAGTGTTTTCAATAAATGCCCGTTCTTGGCTTACTCTCATACCTGTCTTGTGTTGTGCGATTGGGGTCGGTTACAAACCATAACAATACTTATAAAAGCAACTTACAAAAGATATGCACACTGCAAAAAAGAGACATATGGATAGTACATCATGGTAGATATTTAGATCACACAAATAGTCTGTTTGTAAGGAGTCAAACATAAAAATTCATGGACTTAATCAAATTAAAATCTGCACAAATTATGTTTCTGGCAATAAAAAACAAATTACCAAGCAACATTCAAAAAAATGTCATGGCTGGAGAGAGTGTTTATAAATTTTAGAGGGACATTAGCTTTAAAGCAACCTACGGTACGTACAACTCTTAGAAGTGTGTGCGTTGCAGTTTGTGGGGTATCACTCTGGAATGGTCTGGATGCGAGTATAAAATTAAGCAAAAATATCAATCAATTTAAAGGTAGCTATAAACAAGCACTTATGGACACATAAGAGAGAGGAGCTTGAGCAGTAATGTGACTGCCTATTATCTTTTCTCATTTGGATATTTGGATACATAAAAAACTGTACTTTTATTTAATTTTTTATTATTTGTTATATTATTTTTATTTTTATTAAATTATAATTTGTAAGGAAGGGGCAGGGCTTGATAAGTTGTTTTACTTCCCCCTGTTCCTTCTCGAACACTTTTAGTTTTTTAAACTTGTTTTATGTTTCTATGTTCGAGACAAATAAAAATCAAATCAAATCAAATCATTGAACTCCCCAACACGTCAATTATGAAAAAGATATATATATAAAGATATCTTAAAAACACTTTGGCTGCCAGGAGCCGTGTTAAAGCGTCATTCCCGGCCATGCTCAAGGTGCCGAAGACGCTTTACAGCGTCTTTAATATCAATATTTCAAAAATCTGGAATCGGATTCATATTTCCCCTCCGCTGGCCTGAGATCCACCAGGAGGACCCACTGAGCTCTCTGGCGGTTCAGGAGCGCCATCTGGTGGCCGATCGGCGCAATCGCTTAACAGGAAGCGCAGTAGAGGTTTTGCTGGACGGCCGTATTACTTCCGGGCACTCGGTACATGTCCCGGGACTCTGGCTCGTCACACTACATAGCGATCGATTGCCAATAACTCGATAAACAACATGATTTGGACGTATATACCATTATACAAGCTGGAGATGGACCGGGTAAATCGCCATCCCATAATGATAAAATTTCTACTCTACGATGATCGCCCAACGGCGCGCGGAGACTGGGGTGAGTTTTAGCGTGTAACGTTACCGTCTTCGATACTAACTGCTATTATCAACATTTGACCCACATTAGATGATTGGTATAACGCTGCCCACGGAATTATAAACGCCCCCTCGCCCATCCGGTCAACATCAGATGACGTGTAGTAACTTCTAGAAGTACGTCTAGTTGGAATTTTTTATATCGCGCTGATTGCCATCAAACTGTATTTCATCATCAATATAATGCATTTGGGGCTATATATCACGTTCTGGAGAAAGCTGCAGAAAGAGATGAAAACATACTTATAGACCATACTTTACTATGAATATGTGAATGAAAAAGTTTAACGTTGCTACACAATGAACAATACATATAGGACTTTGAATGGGCCCTAATAATGGCAATGTAGCAATAGAATTTAAAAAGTTATAGCCCTGCAAAGAAGGGGAATTTCTCCATAGACAAATAGAGCTGGCAACCTATGGTATATCATGAATTTAGCCTTAGGCAATTCAATGACAGATAATTGAATGATAATCACCTGCTGTTTGTGACCAAGCCTGCGTTCAAACACTATGATTATCACTCACCGCTCACACCAAAGTAAAGGCTCGCCTTCCACATGTGAAACTATATAGAGCAACGTCGACATCTAGTGGGGAGAAAGTGGTACTGCGGTGGCCAAACGTCATTACTGTAGCTCACTGCTGTCACAGCAAAACAACTGTTCAGAAATCAAGGATACAAGCTCTCAAATCAGTACTAAAATAAAGCATTGTAAATAATTAGCCGGACATAATAACAACACCTCCATGGTGAAACGCCCAGACGTAGAAATGGTGTATAAAAACAACAACCCAGGCCCAGTATGTTGGAGCTAAAATGGCTGCCCCTGGAAGCAGCAATGGCCAAACCACCATGTTTAACCCTTTCACTAGCTGTCTGTACTAGTGTGGTAGTGAAAGGGTTAACCTTCTGTAGTGTGGTAGTGAAAGGTAAATGGCTTTACCCATTCACTCACACATTCACTCACACATTCACTCACACATTCACACACCGACGGCGTAGGCAACCATGCAAGGTGCCAACCTGCTCATCGGGAGCAATTAGGGGTTAAAGGATAACGCCAACATTTTGGGAAATTAGCTTATTTAACATCTTCCCTGGAGTTAGACAAGAAGATACATACCTTTTTTGTCTCTGTGCGTGCATTTAGCTTTGGGAACAGACGCTCCGTTAGCGTAGCTTAGCTTCATCACTGGAAGTGAGGCGGGACAGTACCCTGGCGTTCCCTACAGGTTTGTTGATATTCTCATTCCTTCAAAGGATCTGAACCGATTGAAGTTTATGGATACCATGACTCAAAATCCTCTTACCTTGACGATTAAAAGCCTCCCCAATTTAGAAAACAGTAATCCAATGGCTGGTATTGATATACTACACGCTAACGAAGCTAACCAGCAACCGGACACTCAAGCAGATAACGAGAGCAATGACTTCCTTTCTGGGGGGTTTCAAAATAAAAGAGCGACGTCTATAGCAGCGGAAAACGTTTATTTTGTACATTATCTAACGTTAACACGAACCTAAACTAACGTTACAACTAACCTAAAGTTAGTTTAGGTTCGTGTTAACGTTAGATAATGTACAAAATAAACGTTTTCCGCTGCTATAAACGTTGCACTTTTATTTTGAAAACCCCAGAAAGGAAGTCATTATATTTGCTTTACACATCCTGTTCTGCGTTAGCTCCGGTTAGCTCCGAGCGTCCAGTAGTTAGTAGTATATTATCAATACCAGCCATTGGATTACTGTTTTCTAAATTGGGGAGGCTTTTAATCGTCAAGGTAAGAGGATTTTAAGTCATGGTATCCATAAACTTCAATCGGTTCAGATCCTTTGAAGGAATGAGAATATCAACAAACCTGTAGGGAACGCCAGGGTACTGTCCCGCCTCACTTCCAGTGATGAAGCTAAGCTATGCTAACGGAGCAACTGTTCCCAAAACTAAATGCACGCACAGAGACAAAAAAGGTATGTATCTTCTTGTCTAACTCCAGGGAAGATGTTAAATAAGCTAATTTCCCAAAATGTTGGCGTTATCCTGGAATGAATGAGATTCATAAAAAATAAAATAAAATCTTTTTTTTTAATTAATTTTGAGTAAATGTTCATAACGCGATAATTTGCTGGTAATTAATTAATCTAATTAACGCGATAAACTGACAGCCCTAATAATAATATAATAATAGCACTAACAATACAGCAATAATACAATACTTGAATTATATAATAATAGCACTAACAACACAACAATAATATAATAATATCACTTTAACTGCCAGAAGACGTGTTACAGCGTCCTTCCCGGCCATGCTCAAGTTGCCGAAGGACGCTGTACAGCGTCTTTAATATCAATATTTCAAAAATCTGTGATCGGATTCATATTTCCCCTCCGCTGGCCTGAGATCCACCAGGAGGACCCACTGAGCTCTCTGGCGGTTCAGGAGCGCCATCTGGTGGCCGATCGGCGCAATCGCCAAACAGGAAGTGCTGTGGAGGTTGTGCTGGTCGGCCATATTACTTCCGGGCACTCGGTTTGGCTGCCGGCACTCTGGCTCGTCACATTATATAGCGATCCATTGCCAATAACTTGATAAACAACATGATTTGGACGTATATAGTATTATACAAGCTGGAAATGGTTCATCAGGATAAACATCCCATAATCGAAAACGGTCTACACCACGCTGATCGTCCAACGGCGCGAGGAAGATCCGGTAAGATTCAACGTTATTTTTGAACGTGTTCCATATAAACTGTTATGATGAACATATGACCCACACTAGATGAATGATATAACGCTGCCCACGGAATTATAAACGATCCCCCGCCCATCCGGTCATCATCAGATCATACGTAGATCATTCTAGAAGTACGTCCAATTGAAATTTTTTATATCGCCCCGATTGCCATCAAACTGTATTTCATCATCAATATAATGCATTTGGGGCTATTTTTGATTTGATTTGAAGTCTTTATTTCGAACATGCAATGAATACAACAAACAATAACAAAAAAGAAAAACAACTCAATCTGCATGTTCGAAAAGGAGTAGGAAGAAGTATACACTTATTTAATCCTACCCCTTTTCCACTACTCAAATGAGTGTACTATTTTAAACATAAAAAAGAAAAGAAAAGAAAAGAAAAAATATATATATATATATATATATATATATGCAAAACAAAAACTATATATGTATAAAATAAAATAAAATAGAAACAAAATAAAAATGTAAACACCCGTGAATATCAAGTCCCTTCTTCATCCCTGTACCTTGTGAACATAATTTCCTTATACATCAGTTTGAATTGTCTCATGTTTGGACATTGCTTTAACACCACATTAAGACTGTTCCACAGTATCACTCCACATATTGAGATGCAGTGTTTTCTCATGGTAGTGCGTACGTTTAGCACCTTTAAATTGTGTTCTCCCCTCAGATTATAACCCCCCTCCCTATCAAAGAACAATTCTTGAATGTTTCTTGGAAGTGCATGACTTTTTGCTTTATACATTAATTGTGCCGTTTTAAATTCCACAAGATCATTTAACTTCAATGTCTTTGACTCCAGAAACAATATGTTAGTGTGATCACGATAACCTGCAAGAACTATCCTTATGGCCCTTTTTTGGAGTATAAAAAGTGGTTGTAGTGTAGACTTATAATTGTTTCCCCAGACTTCAGCACAGTAATTTAAATATGGTAAAACTAGTGAACAGTAGAGAATGTAGAGTGATTTTCTATCCAGGATGTGCTTTACTTTACTCATGACTGAAATGCTTCGTGAGAGTTTAGATTGGACATGTTTTATGTGAGGTTTAAATTCCAACAGATTTTATGGTCTATTATTACACCTAGGAATTTATTTTCATAAACTCTTTCAATAATCACATAATTTATTTTAACTTGTACCTGAGTATCCAATCTACAGTTTCCAAACAACATAATTTTAGTTTTGCTCAAGTTCAATGATAATTTGTTTCTATCAAACCATTCCTTCAATTTCTTCATTTCAGATGTGATGACCTCTAAAAGCTGCTGGACATTCTCACCAGAAAAAAAAAGATTAGTGTCATCCGCAAATAAAATACATTTAAATATATTGGATACTTTACATATCTCGTTAATGTACAAGATGAACAGTTTTGGACCCAACACTGACCCCTGGGGGACACCACAAGCAATGTCCAAACATTCAGATTTATAATCTCTCATTGTCACAAATTGTTGTCTTTTATTTAGATAGCTTCTTACCCAGTCCAATACTACCCCCCTGATCCCATATCTCTCCAATTTCCTGATTAATATATCATGATTAATAGTATCAAATGCTTTTTTTAGGTCAATGAATACTCCAGCTACATGTTTTTTTTGATCTATGGAATTTGTGATTTTTTCAATGAGTTCTATTAACGCTAGTGATGTTGACCGGTGTGTTCTGAATCCATACTGGCTATCGGTGAGTAAATTATGTTTATCAATGAATTTATCTAATCTGTTGTTGAAGAGTTTTTCTAATATTTTTGAAAACTGAGGAAGATAGCTATAGATCACGTTCTGGAGAAAGCTGCAGAAAGAGATGAAAACATACTTATACACTAGACCATACTTTACTATGAATATGTGAATGAAAAAGTTTAACGTTGCTACACAATGAACAATACATGACTTTGACTTTGAATGGGCCCTAATAATGGCAATGTAGCAATAGAATTTAAAAAGTTATAGCCATGCAAAGAAGGGGTACTTCTCCATAGACAAATAGAGCCGGCAACCTATGGTATATAATGAATTTAACCCATGGCACCCAAAGTGTAAAATACCAAAAAATAACTCAAACAATCACACATATCATTATAGGCCTGATAACGCAAAATGTGCAACTCTGAACCTTGCTTAGATAATACAATCCATATAGGCCTAAGATAAATGTGTATATTCTGGTTAAAAACAAGTAGGCCTGTACAAAATTAAATAAAAAAACAAGGACACAATCATGACAAAATGGTTGTCATGTATAAAACATGCTTAGACCTGTAGAACCCCCCACCCCACAACACGCATTTACACACACCAGTGTTTTAGACACACTTCTTTGTGTATTTAGCCCAGATCTCAGCTGAAACACTAAAATGACGTGCAGAGGATGTGGCAGGTAGTGGCTCCGGGATGACACATTTGATGTCGTCCAAGTAATACCACACTTTCTCTCCGTCGAACCTCCGAGATGGAATGTAGAATTTGCTCTCTCCAGCACAATTCATCGTGTCAACCTCATATTGATCATCCACAATCTGTAAAGGACAGAAAAAGTACAAAACAGGACTCAGGATTTACCATTAACAAGTAACCTAGTGTCCATATCTAAAACTAGTTGAAACTAAACTAAACTTGAAACTTGAAACTAGTTCTACATATACCTGTGTGATGGTGCCAGGGAACAACTCTGCATCATACTCCACAAGGACCCACTTTCCCACTTCAGGTCCCAAACAGGTCCTGGCTCTGCATTCTCCGTATCTGACTCCACATCCGCTCCTATGAAGGAGCACTCTTTTGGGAGAAAGCATCCACATGCACTGCCACAAAAGCAGGATACGTCCCGGGTCTGGATTACCCCTGGTTTTGTAGATGTCAGCTATAAGCAGAAATTAAATAATAAATGTATTAAAAAAGCATATGAATCAATCGAGTTAAGCCAACTTATGACAATTCATTAATTAATTAAAACACTCTTAACAGGAGCACTCATTCAAGGGTACTACGACTATGCTTGCACCTCATGGTACCAAAGCACCTCAAAGGCACTAAAAACAAGATTACAAACATCTCAAAACAAACTGGTCAGACTACTACTTGACCTGAACCCCAGAACCCACCTCACCCCTGCCCACTTTGACAACCTAGGATGGCTTAGAGTAGACGACAGAGTACAGCTACTTGCAATGGGCCTGGTCTACAAGATACACTACACCACTAAGGTACCCATGTACATGTCAAAATACTTCCCAAAGGTCAGTGAATACCACGACCACAACACCAGAGGGAGCTCCACAAATCATGTCAAACCCAGATTCGGCTCAAACAAGGGACTAAACACGTTTCGCAATTATGCCACATCAATGTGGAACGCCCTACCCACACCTGTAAAAAAATGTGAATCCCTAACCACCTTCAAAACCGCTCTCAAAGAGCACCTACAGAAGGCTGCAATTTGAAACTGGCCCCCGTAAATGTCCAAACCCTCCCATCCCATCCCATCCCACCCCCTCCCCCGCACCCTCTCTAGGTCGTCCTCGGACGGGCCCTCCATCGGTGCTTCCAGTCATCCCGATCCTCCATGCATCTGGCTAGCTCGCCGGTGCTTTCTGTTCCCACATCTCTCCTGAGTACGTCCACATAGGTTAACGTGGGACGTCCTCGTGATCGATGCCCGTGTGTTGGTTCCCACAGTACAAGTTTGTTGGTTGGCATCTCATGGTGTCTCTGGCAGTGACCTGCCAGCCTCATTCTCCTGACTGCCACTTTATCGCTCACCTTTAGCACCCCCCCATACAAGTTTGCATTAGTGACATGCTCATCCCTGTTGATGTTGAGCACCACACGCATCATTCTGGTGTAGCACCCATCCAAGGACTTCTGCAGGGTGGGCTTCAAGGTCCAGCATTCACTGCCATACAAAAGGACAGACTCAACTGTTGCATGAAAGAAGTTGAGCTTGATTTGACGGGGGAGGTTGGATTTCCACACACTGGTCATGCCGTTCAGAGCCCTCCACGCAAGTGCCTTCCTCACTTTAAGGTCTTGCTCGGACGAGTTGACCCACGAGCCCAGGTACTTGAAATCACTGACTTCCTTTAGAGCAGAGCCTCCTGTTGTCCTTAGAGGTGGATGATCCGGGAGGATGTTATACATTATGACCTCGGTTTTCTTGGCATTTAGCCTAAGGCCAACCTTGGCGCACTCCGTCTCCACTCTGCACAGGAGTTCCTGTGCCTGCTCCACCTGGTCAGAGAGCAGGCTGATGTCGTCCGCGTAGTCAAGGTCTGTTAGGACTATGGCGGGGTGTCGTCTCGATCTCCTTGGGGTTATTGTGAGACCAAGTTCCTGCTCCCGTCCATTGATGGCCTTCCTGAGCGCATAGTCGAGGACTATGACGAAAAGGAAGGGGGCAAGGGTGTCCCCTTGCATCACTCCAGCCAGGATGTCAAATTCTTCACTGTTGCCGTCTGGGGTTACCACCTTGGCCCTTGTACCCGTGTGCATGGTCCCTATGGCCCGGAGTAGATTGGGAGGGACTCCGTAGGCCTTGAGTATCCTCATCATCACGGCTCTGTGTATCGAGTCAAAAGCCTTTTTGAAGTCGATAAAGCACAGTACCGCTGTCAGGTTGTTCTTCTTAACCTCCTCGATGATTCTTCTCAAGGCCAAGATCTGGGCCGCACCCACCACCTCCCAATGTACAGTCTCCTCCCCCTCGTATGTATATTATTTTCTGTTAGGATCTTTGTTTAACAGTACTGTATATTTGCATATCGTGTATGTCACAATTGTAACAGTACTGTATATCTGTATGTCATGTATGTCATAAATGCCATGATATATCTGTATATCTGTATGTTGTGTATGTCATAAATGTCACTATGAATTGAAAATGGGGGACCCTGATGTAAACAAGACGAAAGTCTTTCTCTGGTCTGCATCCCCTTAACAATTGTGTGTATTGAGCTGTACTGTATTGTACCCATTCTACAATCTATTGTGTTCAATCAATCAATCAATCAATCAATCAATCAATCAAACTTGTTCAACCTCATGTCACATTGACTGACCTGGTGAATCATCATAGTCCCGGGCACTGTATTCAGGGATGGAGGAATCAAATCCTGGGCCGAAATGATCTCCTCCTCTGTTACCATGTGTAGCCTTACAGATGAGTGTGTTGCCAGTTGCTGATGCAGTGTGTTGGTGTCTGGGATGCTAGTTCCATAAGCAACAAGCCGGTCTGCTAGGTTCTTGAGTGCACCCCCTACCCCATCAGGGGCACCCCCTACCCCATCAGGGGCACCCTTGCCATGAGATGCCTCTGAGAAGTTCCAGGTGACATATTCAAACCCTCTCATGAAAGGCACTGTCGAGGCCGGATAGAACGCTGTCTTGTTGCGATACTGGGAGGTGGGTCCATCTGAAATAAAATGGCTGTGCTTCACTTCTGGATGTTCCTCCCGGATGGACTTGAGCACTGGATTAAGATGAGCCCACGTTGCAACAGCATCATGCTTTAGGGACGACGCTGACAGAGAGGCATAAGACTCCACACGTCCCCCACTCAGGTATTTGACCCCAGTATGAAGCGTCACTTGCTGGTTCCCGCCACCAAAGTGGGTGTCTTTCACTTCCCTGGTGTACTTACAGCTATAGTTAGTGTGGGTGACCACCCACCCTATTTGTTGTATACTCATCTGGTTATTTAGTATAACATATAATAATGAGGAGACACGAGACACGGGTAAATTCCAGTTGACAGCTCTTTAGTGGAAAACTCCACTCAGGTGATTACAATGACGGCAGTACTTATTAGCAGGGGGCGTGACGGTATCTAATAAGGGGCAAACTTAGAATGTCAATACACAACATATCCCTCCCCCTTAACTTTGAAGGTTCCCCTAAAAAGTAAGTACTTAAACATTAACAAAAAACACTAAGTGTCACTGTGGTTTGGTATCCCTCATTCTATAATTAACTTAACAAATCGTATTTAAACTTAAACTTTCATTGGCTAGTAACCTTTGCCTGAACTAGGGAAAGAGGGTAGACTACCTCAATTCCCAGACTGAACCCTGGGGATTATTCTGCCCCAATTGTAAGGGTTAGTCTATCAGGAGGGCGTCTGACTCTACTGGGGTAACGACCTGTAGGCAAGTCAGTTTCATTGTCTTTTGGGGAGGACTGTAGGAGTCCGGGTCTGGGAGAAGTGATGGCTGGGATAGGCCTAGGTGTGCCTGGGACAGGGGCCACTCTTGCAGGTTGCGTCTGGGGCTCTTCTGGTGATGAATGCTGCTCCTGGTAGGTCTCCTGCTCTGGAACAAAGGATGGCGGCTGAGGTGAGTCATCATGGAAACCAGCCGTGTGGAGCAGTTGATCGATGTGTCTTCTCCAGATGAGATTAACCCTGGTTTCTACTGTATATGACACAGGACCTGTTTTTGCAACAACTGTTGCAGGCATCCATTTGACCCCTTTGGTATAGTTCCGGGCGAGAACCCGGTCTCCAGCTGTGAAGCTCCGAAACTTTGCTTTCGCTCGCCTCTCCACTTGAGCTCTCTGTTGCATATGCACAATCTCCCTTGTCTTTTGGGGTCTCAGGAGGTCAAGTCGAGTGCGGAGTTGTCTCTTGAGCATAGCCGAGGCAGGCGAGACCTTTGTCGTAGCATGAGGTGTGTTTCGGTATGACAGCAGGAAAGCACTGAGGCGCCTGTTGATGGACTGTGTACCTTGAGAGGACTTGAGAGCTTGCTTCATGGTCTGTACAAACCTTTCAGCGAGCCCATTGGTAGCAGGGTGATAGGGTGCAGACTTGATGTGCTGAATACCATTCTCCTCCATGAATGTCTTGAACTCTTCAGACACTAGTTGTGGGCCGTCATCACTAACCAGCTGTTGTGGTAGACCAAAGCGGCTGAAGATAGACCTTAGCTCTTCGATGGTCCTCCTAGAGGAGGTGCCCGTCATGACGACAACCTCAGGCCATTTGCTATGAGCGTCGACTACGATTAAGAACATGTGGTTCTCCAATGGTCCAGCAAAGTCTATGTGGACTCTTTGCCATGGTTCTTCAGGCCAGTCCCACGGATGTAATGGAGCCAGCTGTGGGCGGTTTCTCACTCTCTGGCAGGCAGAACATGACTTTGCTTTCTCCTCTATAGCTGCATCCAGGCCTGGCCACCAGAAATAGCTGCGTGCAATTTCCTTCATACGCACAACCCCACAGTGTCCAGAGTGGAGCTCGTCAAGCACCTTCCCTCTCAGTGGTGGGGGAATAATGACACGATAGCCCCACAATAGGCATCCAGACTGGACCGACAACTCGTTTCGTCTCACCAGGTAAGGCTTCAAGCTTGGTGTCATCTCCCCTCCCCGTCCACGAGTGACAATGTCCATAACCTCAGACATGACCGGGTCCGTGTGTGTGTGTTTCTTCACATGAGTTGAGGTCACTGGAGCAGCGGTCACTTCCTTGAAGTAGAAGATCTCCGCCTGTGGTGTCCGATTATGTGTGACAGGCAACGGGAGCCTCAAGAGCCCGTCAGCATTCCCGTGCTGATCCGACTTCCTATACCTAATGTCATACCGGTGGGCAGACAGCAACAAAGCCATCCTCGTCGCCAGTTTTGTTGTATACTCATCTGGTTATTTAGTATAACATATAATAATGAGGCGACACGAGACGCGGGTAAATTCCAGTTGACAGCTCTTTAGTGGAAAACTCAACTCAGGTGATTACAATGACGGCAGTACTTATTAGCAGGGGGCGTGACGCTATCTAATACGGGGCAAACTTAGAATGTCAATACACAACACTATTGTAATCTATACTATTTATTTATTTATTTATTTATTTGGCTACACCGTTTGGCTACAAATCGACTTTAAACTGGAACTTTTGGTCCATAAGGAATGAATGGCAGAACATTCTAGAACATTTGTGATGTCACAGTATGATGTCATAATAGCACATTCTAGAACATTTGTGATGTCACAGTATGATGTCATAATAGAACATTCTAGAACATTCGTGATGTCACAGTATGATGTCATAATAGCACATTCTAGAACATGTGATGTCACAGTATGATGTCATAATAGAACATTCTAGAACATTCGTGATGTCACAGTATGATGTCATAATAGAACATTCTAGAACATTTGTGATGTCACAGTATGATGTCATAATAGACATTCTAGAACATTTGTGATGTCACAGTATGATGTCATAATAGAACATTCTAGAACATTTGTGATGTCACAGTATGATGTCATAATAGAACATTCTAGAACATTTGTGATGTCACAGTATGATGTCATAATAGAACATTCTAGAGCACACACACACACACCGACACACACACACACACACAGTCACACACACACACACACACACATTCCTGTGTACACACATACAATACACACACACGTCTGTGCAAAGGCACACAGACACACACACACACACACACACACACATTCCTGTGTAACGGACACACACACACACACACACACACACACACAGACACACACACACACACACACCGACACACACACATACACAGCACACACACACAGTCACACACACACACGGACAGTCACACACACACACAGTCACACAGACACACACACCGACACACACACACACACACACACATTCCTGTGTACACACACACAATACACACATACAATACACACACACATCTGTGCAAAGGCACACAGACACACACACCGACACACACACACACACATTCCTGTGTAACGGACACACACACACACAGACACACACACACACACACCGACACACACACATACACAGCACACACACACAGTCACACACACACACACAGTCACAAACAGACGCACACACACACACACACACACAGACACACACACACCGACATACACACATACACACACACACACACACACACACACACACACACACCGACATACACACATACACACACACACACACACAGTCACACACACACACACACACAGTCACAGCACACACACACAGTCACACACACACACGGACACAGTCACACACACACACAGTCACACAGACACACACACCGACACACACACACACACATTCCTGTGTACACACACACAATACACACATACAATACACACACGTCTGTGCAAAGGCACACAGACACACACAGACACACACACACTCACCACACACACTCACCACACACACACACACACACACACACAAACACACACACACACCGACACACACACACACACAGTCACACACACACACAGTCACACAGACACACACACCGACATACACACACACACACACACATTCCTGTGTACACACATACAATACACACATACAATACACACACACGTCTGTGCAAAGGCACACAGACACACACACCGACACACACATACTCACCACACACAGACACAGACACACACACCGACACACACACACACACATTCCTGTGTACACACATACAATACACACATACAATACACACACGTCTGTGACACACAGACACACACAGACACACACACACTCACCACACACAGACACAGACACACACACCGACACACACACACTCACCACACACAGACACACACAAACAGACACACACACACACACACACACACACATTCCTGTGTCCCGGTAGACAGCGGGTTGTGAGGCAGGCGGGTAGAGTTAAACCTGCTGATTACAAACACACACACACACACACCGACACACACACACACACACACAGTCACACACACACACAGTCACACAGACACACACACCGACACACACACACACACACACATTCCTGTGTACACACATACAATACACACATACAATACACACACACGTCTGTGCAAATGCACACAGACACACACAGACACACACACCGACACACGTACACACATAACTCTCTCAGACACATACACACTCATTCTCATCTAGGAGAGACAGATGTGAGTTCACTCTGATCCTTTTAAGAACGAAGATAAGTAGATAGTGCATCCGTGGGTGGGAAGCTACAGAGAGGCTAGCTGTGATAATATGAGCAGAGAGTGAAAAACAATTTGGGCAGCGTTTGACGAGACTCTAGTTGTTTCCACTGTTGGGCCTAGACACACACACACACATCTAATCTTTTCTCTCTTTAATCTTTTCTCTCTTTCATACATACACATATACACACACACATCTCACTAATCTTGCATCTCTCTTCGATGTTAAATCTATGTTCTTCTTAATGTCTTTATCTCTCTTCGATGTTCTTAATGTTTTTATCTCTCTTCGATGTTAAATCTATGTTCTTCTTAATGTCTTTATCTCTCTTCGATGTTCTTAATGTTTTTCTTCGATGTTAAATCTACGTGTCATCTTAATGTACGTCATGTCATATCTGATATGATATGACACGTCATCATATCTGTCATGTGGGGGCAGGACTGAGAGGGGATTTAAGGGACAAGCAGAGGGATTGAGAGGTTAGAGTGTTTTTCTTCAACTGTGGTGACCGTCTACTGATCCATAGCTTCTGCTGTTAAAACTTCTTTTCTTAAATAAATTACCTACTTGTTAAAATTGGAAACAACGTCTCTTATTTCCTGATCAGCACAAACACACTCACAGCCACACACACACATATGGGACACGCTGAGATATAGGTGAAAAAAACTCTGATTATCCCAAGACTGGTCAAATAGATTCCTTACCTCAGATCAGATGTTCTCCAAAAAGATTATTCCAATTCCTGATCGCCATTGCAAATATCGATCGCGTTTATTGATCCAACGCTGGGTACTGGTAACACATATTCCACGCTGTTCTGAGGGTGGGCAATGACTGGGATCGTCTCCGGTTACATGCCTGACAAGTAAAATGTGGATTACGGTGGATTTTTTCCCCATCCATTTCATTCAGTCCAATCCAATGGGGTGCAATACCATCCGGAGAGACGATAGGGGGCGGTATTTTCCCTGTTCGAGCTCAGACAGATCCCCACTGGTAACGTGAGGCTAGATTGATGAAAAATGAATGGAAATCGATAATAAAAAAAATTATGATTAAATAACGAGATTTCTCGTTCCTGGCACTCAACGCATGGCATGAACTAACGAGTTTCTCGTGGCTGGCACTCAAAGTGTCAAGTGTCGTCACCTCTCGCACACAGGCATGCAATTAACTCAATCAGTGCCACCCACGTAATATTACGTGATTGCCCGACAACCGTTGGGTGCCTACGTGTTTGGTTCATTTTCTTTTTTTTTTCTATTTTAATATCCTATTTAATGCCAGGGACCCGTATGTTTCCGTTAGAAGCCCTACTGCGATGCCGAGGGTGCAGTACCGGCCAGATTCTCCCAGGTGGCGGTATCGAGCTGCAGTAAACCTTGGTCCAGACCCTTGTGTTACACTGTAAGGTCTCCGGGCGCAGATTTTTACTACACGGCAAGGCTATAGGCTAGAGCAGGGGTCAGCAACCTTTTTGACATGAAGTGCCAGTTTGAAATATAGTTGTAACTAGTGTGCCTATCAACAATATTCCATGCATCGTATTTTTTTTTCTTCTCATAATCAGGTATTTTTAATGATACTTTTTACATTATTACATCATTATTGTTATTGTTATTATTAACAATATTATTATGATGGTTGTATCAACCCTAAATCTGAGTTGGGGCGGGGGTGCAATGCAGACAAACAGTTTTGCTTTACTGAGCTCCGTTATCTGGGGGCTGTATTTGGTCACTTTAACACTATAATCGGCAAGGACGCCTTACACGTCATTCCCCGCCATGCTAATTCTGCCAATGACGCCGTAACACGTCATTGAGATCAATATTTAAAAAATCTGTGATCGCAATCATATTTCTCCCGCGGAGACTTGAGATATACTGTTGATCCCCTCTCAACTCTCCAACGGTTCAAGAGCGCCATCTGGTGGCCGATCGGCGGATCGCCCAAACCGGAAACGGAAACTGGTGCTCATCCAAATGAGCGTAAGAGCGCGAGAGATTCATTGTGAATTCTCGAAAACAGATTGTGTATTCGTGTATGACTGCAAAAGAACATTTAAAAATATCAAAGGTATAACTTTGAGGGCATAATTATATATATATATATATTATTATACTGTGAGGAAGATTGGGGACGACGACGAGCGTTCAACATATTCGTGTATGATAGACCGTCTGGGTGTTTTTCCACTGTTTATGTGTGTGTGTGCATGTGCACGTGCACATGCATATTATATGTTGACGTGTTTTCTGTGTGTGTGTGTGTGTGTGACATCACATAGGGAAAGCCCTATAGTCTTTCAGCTAGTTACTAACTTATTGTCTGTATATATTGTCTTATTTATACAGAAAGAACTACCAGATAGCCTGATAATAGACCCATATCTGATGCTGTGTTTTAGCCTGATAATAAGACGCTCCCTCCTAGCAATTTGTGTTCATATTATTCTTGTTGATAATATTATTAACTAGATTCTACCGCTCCTTGTTGGGCTATGTGTTAAACTTGACTTTGTGTTGAAAAGGGGTCTGTGTATTTAGCCTTCAGTTACTGTTATGTCCAGGAGTCCAGTGCATGTGTGAGTCATGATTCTTGGTTCTACGACTCAGCCATTTACACCTTAACACTTTCAGTGCCAGGCCGTGTTTTCCTTTTTACCCCGTTGATGCCACGGTCCACGGCCCATGTAAAGTTAATATCGCCTAATCTATGTTTTAAATTATGCTATGTGTCTAATCTGCCCATCGCTTATCAAAGAATCATTTTCCAGTCAACATTGGCAAAGCAGATTGTTTTTTTATCGCTTCATTTCCTTTTTATAGCATTTTGAAAACCACTCGGTTTCGAAGAAAAAACAACACATCCCATGATAATCGCCTTTTACTGGAATATTCCAGAACGTTATCATTTGTCGGTCTATTTATGAATCATTTTCAAATAAACGCTAGATGGTCGATAGTATATGTGTGCGCACGCACGCTCATGCCATGCGCTGATAATCGCTGCTATTATTTCCTCATGGCTTTTACAGTGAAACAGCCATATCACATATAGTGGAAACGCTTATATCTCCATGAAAACGAGTCTGATTATCCTAACACTGATAACATAGATTCCTTACCTGACATCAGATGGTATCCAAATGGTATATTCCAATTCCTGATCACCATTAGAAAAAATCGATAAGTATATTGATCCAACGTGTGTACAGTATAACCCATGATCGCCGCGGCTCAGATGCTCCAGAATGAACTCTGGTAACTCCGGCTGCATCTGTGGACTGGAATATTTTTTCCCCCCCATCCATTTTCATTGAGTCCATTCCAAAAGGGTGATTTACCATCTGGAAGACGATAGGGGGCGCTTTTTTCACATCTGATTGCCGGCGGCCCCTGGATCTCCAACGGTAGGCTCGCGTGATGCAATATGATTTCAGATCGCTAATAAAAAAAATCCCGAGAAAAGCCGTGACGTGGCTTTCAACGTCACAATCGTAAACCCGAGATTAGCCGTGAGTGGCGCTCAAAGTGTTAAAGGACTCTTTGTATAAAGCATAGTAATAATACTATTGTCACATGACGGATGTCTTAAATCACTTTAGACGTGTTTATGAATGGGCAGTCTTAGTTGAGACTCCATTATGCATTATACATGTATTGATTTTCTATGGAGTCTCTTCTGCTGTTAACATCTTCCTGCTAGTGGGCCGCTGCTGTATGTTTGTTTACCTTGATGTTCTTTGGCATTGTGTGCTAAAATTTCTTATTAACACTTTCAGCGCCACGCCTGGTTTTCCGTTTTACCGCTTGAATGCCACCATCGGCGCCAATGTTAACGTTAATATCGCCTAATCTATGTTTTAAATTATGTCTATGTGTCTAATCTGCCCATCGCATTATCAAAGACTATTTTCCAGTCAGTGCTGTGAAGGCAGATTGTTTTTTTATCTCGTCGTTGCCGTTTCAGAGCATTTAGAAAAGCCCCCGTTTTGATATAAAAAACAGCTCATTCTGGAGCATTCTATGAAAATCGTCTTTTAGTGGAATATTCCACAACGTTGATATTCGTCGGCCTTTTTATGAATCGTTTTCAAATAAACGCTAGATGATCAATATTATACGTGCACGCACGCACATTACGGCCGCGCACTGATAATCGCTCCGTTGATTTCCTCACGGACTTTTACAGTAAAACCGAAAGAAGACATTTCACAAAACAGCTTATAACTTCATCAAACTTACTCTGATTATCCTACCACTGATAACATAGAGTCCTTACCTGACATCAGATGGTATCCAACTGGTATATTCCAATTCCTGATCACCATTCGAAAAAATCGATACGTGTATGGATCCAACGCGATACAGTAGAACTCCATGATCCGCGGGGATCTGAGCCTCCAGAATGAACTCTAGTAACCCCGGCTGGATCAGTGAACTGGAAAATGTGGAGTACCGGATTTTTTTCCCCATTCATTTTCATTGAGTCCATTCCAAAATCACTTATGTCATCTGGGAGACGACAGGGGGCGCTTTTTTCCACAGTGATCGCCGGCGCCCCTCGGCTATACTCGGGGTGATGCAATAATTTTTCAGATCGCAAAAAAAAAAAAAAAAAATCCGAGAAATCTCGTGAGTGGCATGCAACCACCTAAAAAAAAAAGAGAAATCTCGTGAGTGGCACTGAAAGTGTTAACACTTTGAGTGCCACGCCGGGTTTTCCTTTTTACCCCCTGAATGCCACCATCGGCGCCAATGTTAACGTTAATATCGCCTAATCTATGTTTTAAATTATGGCTATGTGTCTAATCTGCCCATCGCATTATCAAAGACTATTTTCCAGTCAGTGCTGTCAAGGCAGATTGGTTTTTTATCGCGTCATTTCCGTTTCAGAGCATTTAGAAAAGCACCCGTTTTCAGATAAAAAATGAAAATCGTCTTTTACTGGAATATTCCACAACGTTGATATTCGTCTGCCTTTTTATGAATCGTTTTCAAATAAACGCTAGATGATCAATATTATACGTGCACGCAAGCACATTCGGGCCGCGCACGGATAATCGCCGCGTTGATTTCCTCTCTGACTTTTACAGTGAAACCGAAAGAGGACATTTCACAAAACAGCTTATAACTTCATCAAAATTAGTCTGATTATCCTAACACTGATAAGTACCTGACATCAGATGGTATCCAACTGGTATATTCCAATTCCTGATCACCATTCGAAAAAATCGATAAGTGTATAGATCCAACGCGATACAGTAGAACTAAAATGTGGAGTACCGGATTTTATTCCCCATCCATTTTCATTGAGTCCATTCCAAAATCCCTTATGTCATCTGAAAGACGATAGGGGGCGCTTTTTTCCACATAGAATCTCCGGCGGTGCTTGTGTATACTCGGGTAGGCTCGCGTGATGCAATATGATTTCAGATCGCTAAAAAAAGAAATAATAATAATTCCGAGAAATCTCGTGAGTGGCAGTTAACGTGTTAAGTGGTTTTGCTAATTTAACTATTACTTTGTGTATATGTACACCTGTGAGTTACCATCTATCTGGAAGTGAGTTACTCCACTTCATAAAGCGTATTTTATATTGATTACGTATGTGATATATGACTGATTTACACTGAATGTTTCATATTTGTATGTGTATATCTGTGAGGACCCCAGGAAGAATAGTCAACACGTTGATGATGACTAATGGGGATCCTTGTAAACAAATGGTGTCTGAAAATACTGTGGTTCTCTAGAACGCTGCAAGCAGCCATACTGTGGTTCAACTGCTCTGTTTACTGTGGTCCGTGGCAGGACATCAAAGATTGCTGTATAAAAGTAGATTTCTTTCACAACTGTCGGTACCCACAATGAGAGTTCAAACTTTTCTTTTTGCTAAAATAGTTTCCACGTTTATTATATTACCTCTTGAAAGACTGAAATGGGTTTAGATAGCCTACATGTTAACTGTTTCCAATTACCTGTAGGTTACATGATTCCTATGATAAAAATAAATACTGTTTACTTCATAGTTAGGCCATAACTTTCTTTTTAGTATTTTTCGTCTTTTTGAATCCAATAGAGGCCTTTCACATAATTTTTTATAATGCCCATTTGTCCTCCATGTTGGAAGAAACAACGGTTGCTATGTGCAAACTAATGGTTGCTATGTGTTGATATATGAGAAATATATCAACAGGAAATGTATCATTTAGTATCTTATTATCTTGTAAGCAAGTCACAGTAGGAAGGTAATAGGCCTATCATGCTTTTCCAATGTTATACCTGCTCTACCATTGCACAGCAATTAGGCATTTTCTTTCTAAAAGTAGTTACCAATGGTTACAAGCAGACACACACAAACATTCTGTGCAAGGCCTCTATTCCAAGCACTTTTGAATATATAAGTGCTATTCAAATGTTCTAAATTCCATAGACACTGTCTTATACAGCTTATTGAGGCACTTGTCTTTCCGCCATCACAGCGTTTGTAATACCAGCGTTCTAAAGTTGGATTTGTCATTCCTTTTGATATTTGATTGCATTTTACAACTTGTAACTACTGGTGGTCATTATAGGGCGCGCGCCGGTCTAAACAACATTGCATGCGTGCACGAGGAAGGATAATAGTTATGATCTAGCATTGATTTCAGGAAGATCCGATAATCAGGCGAAAAACGTGTTTATTGAATTACACAAAAACGCAGTTTTCGCGTCTTTTCCCTGGAATGACTCAGAAGCACCCAAACTATATTCATATTCAAAACGGTATAAAATGGAAATGTACGGATGAAAAAAGAATCCGTTTTTTGCACGTTGACCAGAAGCAAGTCACTGAGACTTGACGGCGTTATTAGACCCATAGCTATACTATAAATATAGGTTTAGCTCTACAAACTACAACTACGTTTACATGGGTTTAATGGACGGCAAGGAAGAGGTCACTTCCCGGAAGGGTAGTGGCACACAATGTGTTAACACTTTGAGTGCCAGCAGGGGGCGCCAGAAATAGTGCTTGAGTGCCAGCACTGTAGTCAATGGGAGGGCGATCACATTTGCGAACGCATAAACTATATCTTAAATTATGGCTGTGTCTAATACGCCCGTCGCTTATCAATGACTTGTTTGCAGTCAACATTGTCGAAACGGATTGTTTTTTAATCGGTTCATTTCCGCTTTATACCATTTTGAAAAACGGTTGTTTTTTTAAACATCCAGGAAAAAAATTGATTCTGCAGGAATCGCGCTTTACTGGAATACACAAAACACATTGTCATTTTTCGGCCTATTTATGAATCGTTTTCAAATAAACACTAGATTATCGATAGTATATGTGATTGAATTGATTGATTGAAAAGTTTATTAACAGATTGCAGAATGGGTACAGTATACAGTACAGCTCAGTACATACAATTGTTAAGGGGATGCAGACCAGAGAAAGACTTTCGTCTTGTTTACATCAGGGTCCCCCATTTTCAATTCATCATAACATATATGACATACAGATAGACAGTACTGCTACATCTATACATTTATGACATATCAGATTTGCAAATACAGTACTGTTTGTGATACAAAAGTGTCCAGAAAAAGAGTGTATATACATTTGGCGTAGAAACTACATTGGAGGAGGTTGGTGGGGTGGGGTGGGGTGGGTGGGTGAGGGCTGTACATTGGAGGTGGGGGGGGGGGGGGGTTGGGTAGGGGACACATACACATTTTACACTGTACATTGGAATACTGACAAAGCCTTACTTGGTCATTTACTGTACAACTAGGTTAGGTGTACTTATGCACGCTAGAGAAGCGGGTTGAAAAATCGATTATCTTATTTCCTGATCAGCACAAACACACTCACAGCCACACACACACATATGGGACACGCTGAGATATAGGTGAAAAAAACTCTGATTATCCCAAGACTGGTCAAATAGATTCCTTACCTCAGATCAGATGTTCTCCAAAAAGATTATTCCAATTCCTGATCGCCATTGCAAATATCGATCGCGTTTATTGATCCAACGCTGGGTACTGGTAACACATATTCCACGCTGTTCTGAGGGTGGGCAATGACTGGGATCGTCTCCGGTTACATGCCTGACAAGTAAAATGTGGATTACGGTGGATTTTTTCCCCATCCATTTCATTCAGTCCAATCCAATGGGGTGCAGTACCATCCGGAGAGACGATAGGGGGCAGTATTTTCCCTGTTCGAGCTCAGACAGATCCCCACTGGTAACGTGAGGCTAGATTGATGAAAAATGAATGGAAATCGATAATAAAAAAAATTATGATTAAATAACGAGATTTCTCGTTCCTGGCACTCAACGCATGGCATGAACTAACGAGATTTCTCGTTCCTGGCACTCAACGCATGGCATGAACTAACGAGTTTCTCGTGGCTGGCACTCAAAGTGTCAAGTGTCGTCACTTCTCGCACACAGGCATGCAATTAACTCAATCAGTGCCACCCACGTAATATTACGTGATTGCCCGACAACCGTTGGGTGCCTACGTGTTTGGTTCATTTTCTTTTTCTTTCTATTTTAATATCCTATTTAATGCCAGGGACCCGTATGTTTCCGTTAGAAGCCCTACTGCGATGCCGAGGGTGCAGTACCGGCCAGATTCTCCCAGGTGGCGGTATCGAGCTGCAGTAAACCTTGGTCCAGACCCTTGTGTTACACTGTAAGGTCTCCGGGCGCAGATTTTTACTACACGGCAAGGCTATAGGCTAGAGCAGGGGTCAGCAACCTTTTTGACATGAAGTGCCAGTTTGAAATATAGTTGTAACTAGTGTGCCTATCAACAATATTCCATGCATCGTATTTTTTTTTCTTCTCATAATCAGGTATTTTTAATGATACTTTTTACATTATTACATCATTATTGTTATTGTTATTATTAACAATATTATTATGATGGTTGTATCAACCCTAAATCTGAGTTGGGGCGGGGGTGCAATGCAGACAAACAGTTTTGCTTTACTGAGCTCCGTTATCTGGGGGCTGTATTTGGTCACTTTAACACTATAATCGGCAAGGACGCCTTAACACGTCATTCCCCGCCATGCTAATTCTGCCAATGACGCCGTAACACGTCATTGAGATCAATATTTAAAAAATCTGTGATCGCAATCATATTTCTCCCGCGGAGACTTGAGATATACTGTTGATCCCCTCTCAACTCTCCAACGGTTCAAGAGCGCCATCTGGTGGCCGATCGGCGGATCGCCCAAACCGGAAACGGAAACTGGTGCTCATCCAAATGAGCGTAAGAGCGCGAGAGATTCATTGTGAATTCTCGAAAACAGATTGTGTATTCGTGTATGACTGCAAAAGAACATTTAAAAATATCAAAGGTATAACTTTGAGGGCATAATTATATATATATATATATATATTATTATACTGTGAGGAAGATTGGGGACGACGACGAGCGTTCAACATATTCGTGTATGATAGACCGTCTGGGTGTTTTTCCACTGTTTATGTGTGTGTGTGCATGTGCACGTGCACATGCATATTATATGTTGACGTGTTTTCTGTGTGTGTGTGTGTGTGTGACATCACATAGGGAAAGCCCTATAGTCTTTCAGCTAGTTACTAACTTATTGTCTGTATATATTGTCTTATTTATACAGAAAGAACTACCAGATAGCCTGATAATAGACCCATATCTGATGCTGTGTTTTAGCCTGATAATAAGACGCTCCCTCCTAGCAATTTGTGTTCATATTATTCTTGTTGATAATATTATTAACTAGATTCTACCGCTCCTTGTTGGGCTATGTGTTAAACTTGACTTTGTGTTGAAAAGGGGTCTGTGTATTTAGCCTTCAGTTACTGTTATGTCCAGGAGTCCAGTGCATGTGTGAGTCATGATTCTTGGTTCTACGACTCTGCCATTTACACCTTAACACTTTCAGTGCCAGGCCGTGTTTTCCTTTTTACCCCGTTGATGCCACGGTCCACGGCCCATGTAACGTTAATATCGCCTAATCTATGTTTTAAATTATGCTATGTGTCTAATCTGCCCATCGCTTATCAAAGAATCATTTTCCAGTCAACATTGGCAAAGCAGATTGCTTCATTTCCTTTTTATAGCATTTTGAAAACCACTCGGTTTCGAAGAAAAAACAACACATCCCATGATAATCGCCTTTTACTGGAATATTCCAGAACGTTATCATTTGTCGGCCTATTTATGAATCGTTTTCAAATAAATGCTAGATGGTCGATAGTATATGTGTGCGCACGCACGCTCGTGCCATGCGCTGATAATCGCTGCTATTATTTACTCATGGCTTTTACAGTGAAACAGCCATATCACATATAGTGGAAACGCTTATATCTCCATGAAAACGAGTCTGATTATCCTAACACTGATAACATAGATTCCTTACCTGACATCAGATGGTATCCAAATGGTATATTCCAATTCCTGATCACCATTCTAAAAAATCGATAAGTATATTGATCCAACGTGTGTACAGTATAACCCATGATCAGCTCAGATGCTCCAGAATGAACTCTGGTAACTCCGGCTGCATCTGTGGACTGGAATATTTTTTCCCCCCCATCCATTTTCATTGAGTCCATTCCAAAAGGGTGATTTACCATCTGGAAGACGATAGGGGGCGCTTTTTTCACATCTGATTGCCGGCGGCCCCTGGATCTCCAACGGTAGGCTCGTGTGATGCAATATGATTTCAGATCGCTAATAAAAAAAATTAAAGAAAATCCAGAGAAAAGCCGTGACGTGGCTTTCAACGTCACAATCGTTAACCCTAGATTAGCTGTGAGTGGCGCTCAAAGTGTTAAAGGACTCTTTGTATAAAGCATAGTAATAATACTATTGTCACATGACGGATGTCTTAAATCACTTTAGACGTGTTTATGAATGGGCAGTCTTAGTTGAGACTCCATTATGCATTATACATGTATTGATTTTCTATGGAGTCTCTTCTGCTGTTAACATCTTCCTGCTAGTGGGCCGCTGCTGTATGTTTGTTTACCTTGATGTTCTTTGGCATTGTGTGCTAAAATTTCTTATTAAGTGGTTTTGCTAATTTAACTATTACTTTGTGTATATGCACACCTGTGAGTTACCATCTATCTGGAAGTGAGTTACTCCACTTCATAAATCAATTTAAAAAAAATAATAATTGCCAAAATGATTTTTGGTGTTAAGCTGAATTTTTGGATTTCTTGTTTGTTTTTATATTCTCAGGCCCTGTTTAGACGGAAACGCTAGCAGGTGAATCCGCAAAAATATGTGCCTTTCGTTTATACGGAAACGGCGTTTTTACGGGGTAAAACCGAGACCACCTTCCAGGGTGGAATTCCTAGAAACGATAAACCTTTGCGCTATCATCTAAACCAGACCTGGGCATTGTACGGCCCGCGGGCCGGATCCGGCCCGCGGGATGATTCTGACCGGCCCGCGAAAGATTACATGATAATAAAAAAAAATAAAAAAAAATATTCAACGTTCACACGCACAGTATACGCTTAGGAGACATGCTCAGAAGATGTTGGTTCTCTTTGGATCCACCTACATATGTGAACAGACATTCTCAGTCATGACGTTTACCAAGTCCAGGTACAGATCCTCTCTCACTGATGAACATCTGGCAGCTGTGCTTCGCATCTCCACCTCAGACATGCAACCTGACTTTGATGGACTTGTTAAAGCTCAACAGAGACTGGATTTCTCACACTGAATGAAAAAAAAAGAACTGAAGAACACTAAAATGTGGAAATATAACAAGTGAAATGGGACACTTGATATTTTTTTTTCTTTTTTTTGCAGTTCTGAAAACATTAAATGTTTAATATAGACATGTAAAGTAAAAAAAAAAAGGCTACAAAACTGGGACACTTTTCTTTACACAGTTCAGTGACATGTCTTGTTTATTTTTGCTATAAGATGATGTGATGTCTTTAGAAAGCTAAGAAAATCCTTGTTTCAATAGTATATGAAACTCAAAATGCCCTTTGTTATTAATGTTTCACATTTTGTTTATCATTTTGGAAATAAATTCTATTTGAATAAATTATATTTTTGAAAGCTAACCTCACCTTTTAATTGCCAAATAATAACATACACTCTTACCAGGGGTCAAAACAATGCCATTTACTGCTTTTTATATAGAAATAAAATGTATATTATGCATAATTGAGTTTGGAATTTTGGCCCGGCCCCCCAACATATTTTCAGTTGCTCATTCGGCCCCCCGGGAAAAATAATTGCCCACCCCTGATCTAAACTATCAAACCGCATAAAACGATGACGAAAGGGTGAATGAATGAAAACTTTATTTAACAGATTGCAGAATGGGTACAATACAGTGCGGCTCAATACACACAATTGTTAAGGGGATGCAGACCAGAGAAAGGCGTTTGTCTTGTTTACATCAGGGTCCCCCATTTTCAATTCATATAGGCTCTCGTCGCACGTACTGCTTACATCACAGGCATGCGCCAGTAGCCTAGAAGCGTAAACAAAGCATGTCTGATTCTATCCATGGCGATCACCTGAAGGCTACATTGGCAGTACTTTTAAATACACAAGAATCTGTCCCGCGGCTATCACAACAATAGTACTGGACCCACTGTCTGTGAGTGACTCTGCTTTGGTCCAATCACATTCCCCACCCAGTCTGTGAGTGACTCTGCTTTGGTCCAATCACATTCCCCACCCACAGTCTGCGAATCTGCGCCAATCGTGTGACAGTGGGTCTCGAGTCGTTACAGCGTCGTCTGCACGCAAAATTCCATCCCAAAACGCTAGTCTAAACGCAAAATTAAAAGTGAGACCGCAAGACGACTTTTGCGGTTTCTGTTCAGACTCTCTCCGTCTAAACGTAGCCTCAGAGAGAAGCATGAGAGACCCCCGCTTTGATCGTGCTGTTGGTGTTTGTAAGAAGGTTGTGAGCAGCTTCTCATTCACAACCATGCACAAAATGCAGCCATTTTTTGTTTACCGTTTTTGACCAGACCTGTTGTTTGACATTATGCACAAAGAGTGCACTTTAATTTATGTTATTTTAAAATGTAATGGGGTTTCTGCACTTTTTCATTGAGCTCTGTTTTTGTTACGGCTCATTGAGCTTGAACTCTACAGAAATAAGCTACAGTATGTAGGCCTACATCATGTGGCATTATTTATTTTAATTTATCAGCTGCTAAAAGCTTATGTGCATTTTGCAATTTCCTTGAATAAAAACTGTTTTGTTAAATTTAACTTTGTTGTTTGTTGTGATTTACCCCTTTTGCAAAATAAAAATGTCTAATAGAAACCAGTAATGACTACAGTACAGTATAAATAAAGAATGGTTTAATGCAGACATATGTTGCAGGGACTACTAGAATCATCATGTTGGCGTGACTGTATTTTATTTTTTTAAGTGCTTTAGAGGAAATGTAAAAATATCGCGATATATATCGTGTCGCGATATAGCCAAAATATATCGCAATATCATTTAGAGGCCATATCGCCCAGCCCCGGGCCTGTTGAGCAGTGAACAGTAAGTTCATATGCTTTCATTTTTTTTTATATCTTGAAGCACCTTATTTTACATTCTGAAGCACCTTATTTTACATTCATTTTTTTGTGATCAAAAGGGGGGAGCAGAGCGAGCGAGTGCCATTGTCCACTTGGGCGTTGGACTCCGGGTCCTCCGGGGTTGGGGTTCGCGGCTGCCGGGCCGCGTGAATATTAAAGGCAACCTACTTGTGTTCAGCTTTTCTCTGATTGGCCACGACCCCCTGCCCCCCTTTTGCCGTGAACGCGGTAGCAGAGGTCCCTGCAAGGTCCCAAATTAAATGAAGGAAGCGCGCAGCGAACGCGGCAGCAGAGTGTATAATGTTATTTCGCGGAGCATAATGTATAATGTTATTTCGCCCGTTTGTAACGTGATAACATCAGTGGAGGCTGCTGACTGATTAACTCGAAACTGTACAATTGTAACGTTATATGTTATTTCGCCCGTTGGAGGCTGCTGACTGATTAATAATAAGCTCTCTTTATTTCGCTGCTGACTGATTAACTCGAAACTGTACAATTGTAACGTTATGTTATTTCGCGTATAATGTTATTTCGCCCGTTGGAGGCTGCTGACTGATTAATAATAAGCTCTCTTTATTTCGCTGCTGACTGATTAACTCGAAACTGTACAATTGTAACGTTATGTTATTTCGCGTATAATGTTATTTCGCCCGTTGGAGGCTGCTGACTGATTAATAATAAGCTCTCTTTATTTCGCTTCCATTCATTTTGGGGACGATGTTCAAATATCTGGCTTGCACGTTGGCACAAAAGCTTGCACGTTGGCGGCAGGGTCCATCGCGAATTAGTTAGTTATATTAGTATATTAGTATTAGTATATTAGTTAGTTATATGGCGGCGTTAAGTGATGCGGCGATGCGGCATTAACCAACAACATTAACCAACAACGAGGCACAACGAGGCATTGAGGTGCAACGAGCACCTCTCAGAGCACCTGGGGGAGCCTCATGCGCGGCCGCGGTCACTCTGCCGCGTCTCTCTTCCGCAGGGCGTGTGCTAGGGCGGTCACGTGGCTGTGTGGCCAATCAGGGAAAAGCTGAACACAAGTAGGTTGCCTTTAATATTCACGCGGCCGGGCCCTGTAAGAGAACGTCTAGTTGCAGTATGTATACATGTACAAATATATAGGTATATACTGTCCGGCCGAAACGTTTGAAGACACAGGGTACTCTACTGAAGAGGTGTTCTGAAATTAAGACGCCATTAGGCGCAAAAATAAACAAAGTTACACATTTAAATGAGTGCCACAGCTGGGCTGTCAATCAAATCATGCCTGGGGGCGTGTCCCAGCCCCTCTGTATATAAGGACGCACGGTTTGAGCCTGGCTCATTTGCACAGATAACAGAGACACAGACACATGTCCGGATGCATGGAGATTGTCTCGCGCGTTTCGCGATTCGCCACTTTGAAGTTTTATACAAATACACTAACTGCCCACACAAAAAGTGATATTTTGGTTGTAGCCTGCCTTCAATTAATTTTATATTTTTGTTTGCATACAGGCGTTTCGGATGGCCCAAGTCACAACACCCGGCGGAAGAGGCCTGCTGATGAAAGAGACACTGTGGTTGCCTTTATAGACCTGACCAACAAGAGATGCCTGGATTTCTCCCAAGCAGAGGAGCTGCGTTCAGAGCGAGAAGCGAGAAGTTTGGACTTGAGAGCAGAGCGAGAGGCACAGCAGCGCGAGGACCTGTGGAAGCGAGAGGTCGAGCGCGATGAGCGAGAGCGCAGAACGAGGAGGCAGACCGCAGATCAGCCACCGCAGATCAGCCCAAGAGAGCGTGCGTGCTGACCGCAGATTAGAGCGAGAGAGCGTGCTTGCTGACCGCAGAGCGAGAGAGCGTGAACTTCATGAAGATGATGTTCACTATGTTCGAATCGCAGCGCACTGCACACCCACAGCCTCCTGCCCCTCAAGATTATGAGAACTTTGGAGAACAGCTCAGAGCTGCAGAGCCTGAAAATGACACACCATCTACACCACCTACCCATCACAGGCTCAGATGATTGTAGAAGGAATTGCGTTGATGTGTAACGAAACAGGTGTTTCCCTTCTTTCTCCCCCATCCCTCTGCACATTTTTAAACTGTACATTTGAGTAAAAATAGGTGCCTTGACAGTTATATTATGTTTTATTTTGCATGTCTTTTTTTTTACCATGCATATCTTGTCATCTATATTTTTTCAATGCCTATTGTATTCTATTTTATTATTGTATTTTGCACAATATAATAGACAGTTAACACTGTAAATTGTATATTGCATAGTAGTGTACATAAGAACCAGTTTCTCAGGAACCTAGCATGTATTTTTTTCCCCCATGCATATCTTGTGTCATCTATTATTTTTTCAATGCCTATTGTAACTGAGGGGTACAATTCCCTGACTGTATTGATAAGTATGGTATTATTAAACCACTACCGCTTGTACTTTAACTTCTGGCCATCCAGTACATGATATAGATATGATGAACACTTTCCCACCTGATGAAACGAAGTCCACACAAATGTAGAAATCGAATATTTTATATAGCAAAGGGTATATACAACGTTCACTTAATGACATTTATGATTTGAAATGCACTTGTAAGGCAAATGAGTATTCGTAGGTAAAGCAACATTGAATGTCCAATCTCTGGTTACGCAGGGAGCAAGTATACAACCTGGTTATTTAGGGAACTATAGCGATGGTACTTAAATGATTATAGCTGGATACACTAAAGGGGGGGGGGGGGGGTCCCGCTGGTTGTAAGTCAGTAGGGGGGGGGGGGTTTAGGAGAGCCGCTGGCGGTATCCCATCTGGCCGACGATTTCTTGGGAGAATTCAGAGTGCTGAACACGGTGCCCACAGAACCTCGGTCCGCAGATGAATACAGCTGGGCCCTCTGGTGGACGGTAGCTGCCGGTCCACAACGAAGAGACGTGAGGCGACCTCACTCGGGGTAGAGCGCAGTCTCACCTGGACTCCTCTCGGGGGGTAGTTCCAACACTCAGCAGTGTTGGCCGTTATCCATGGAATAATCAAAGCACCCAAAGCACGTAGATAATCCAAGCTGTGGAAGGCTCGCCGTCGTCCGGGTAAAGTAATCCAATGTACAGGTCCACTCGTCCTGGCCCGGAGCTCCTCGGATGCAAGCACCACACGTGGTCTGCCCAGCCTGGTTAAGACTCCAGATAACGTCAGGAACGATGGGGGTACTGCTCACTTTATAACTCTAACCGAACGATGCACCATACATAATAGACTATTATTAACTTAATAGAAATACGTCCCACTCGACGGTATAGTGCCAAACTATGACAATTCAACTATTAATCCACACGATGTCTCAATGCCTATTCTGAGGCCAAGTAGGCCTTACTGCACCACACGTGCGTCGTGGGTGAGGCTTCACGTCTGTTACTAGGTTGGAGGGTAAAGGACTAATGGACTAAAAAGAAAGTTCTACTTTACTTGCGCCATATATATATGCGCTGTGAACAAATAGTACCATTCGTATTTCGCCAGACGTATTCCTACGCGGAACCGGGCTTGTAACGACATGTTTGTCGGCACGATTGAACTTGAACCAAGGGGCATGGCTGCTGGCGCCAGGTTCTCGTCCAATGGTAGAATGAAACTATTATGGGCTGTTAGTAGACTAAAGGGATATTCAGTGTATATTGTACAAGGAATATACAGGGGATATCAAACGATATACAAATACTATTAAATATATATCCATAAATAAATATATATATTCGGTTTAATCTGATCCTTCACAACACCTATTGTATTCTATATTATTGTATTTTGCAATAATTTTGCAATAATAGGAACCTAGCGTGTCTTTTTTTTACCATGCATATCATGTCTTATCTATTTTTATTTTAACAAATAAACCTCTTGATACCTCACATTGGAAAGATTTGCACCGACTTATTACTATGCACTGTTAAGAGTTTGCTAGTTACCTACATTCTAATTGTAAACAAAAGTAGATTGTACTATAATAGCAGTCACTATGCACAAGGGCTCACAAGACTAAAAAGTATGCCAAACTAGGGAGGCCACTGATACTGGTATGGGATATTGGTTTGATACCAGGCAAACATGTAATATTGGTAACTGAGAATTCCCCTGATACTGAAAACCGATACCAAGAAAGATACGATAAGATATTCCTTTATTGATCCCCTTGGGGAAAATTCATGAATAAAGTAAAGTGACTTGATTTTCTGCACACTCTAATGGAGAAAAATAAGAAAAATGTATATCTCAATCATTTTTGTCAAATGACGGTCCAAATCTATACTGTACTGGCCGATATACAAAGCCCAGGTATCGGGCCTGAAAAAGTCAGACCGGTGTATCCCTAATTAAAAGGATGGTCATAACATTTGATATTCAGACTGAGAGGTGCGATGAGTTCAATGAGCAGTCAAGTTCAATGGCCACTTTTCAAGTAGGCAGTGTGATTCTGGCAGACACAAGATTTGAATATTCAGGTGTAGGTACATAGTGGATGCATGTATCCTTTAGTATGATAATTTGTGTAATGTAAATTGGATGTGGGTGCTTGTTGCACCGGGGGCAGGCACGTGGGTGTGGGCATGCATTGTTTTGTGGTGTAGATGTCTGCAAAGCCAGACAGTATTGTGTGGCAATATACATATTGCATTTCTTTACTCGTTTGTACATGAGTAAAAATAGATGCCTTAATATTAGACAGCAGTAATACCTACATTCTAAAAGTTCAATTCAATATGATTAGGTGACTAGGTTCAAGATTCAAGATATTTATTTGTCATGTACAGTACAACGCAACTCTTTACTTTACTAGTCACAAAGTCACAAACTATAGTCTTTTAAACCAGAATTAAAATATTAAAGTAATGCTAAAAATAAAGACTTAAAAAACAAAGTAGAAAAATAAGGCATGACAGTATTACTACTTTTGTAGGCCTTGGAAGTCGGTCAGCACAACTGTCTAGCGGCTCCCCTTTTGCAAGGAGAACAGGAGAACTCGCAGCCTCTTTCACGGATCCATGAATTCAGTAAGGACCCTCTTTCCTTCTGCTGAGACGCAGTCTGCTCTGAAGTTGCGGTCAGCGGCAGGCTGGTTGTCACGGTCTTGCTGAGCTGCCTCTCTGACTATGTGCTCGTCCAACGTCTCACGTTGGGCCTCACAGTAGTTATGGAGGACAAAGCAGGCATAAATAACGAAAGGGAGATCATCTAAATTGATGTCCATCGGTCTTCTCAGTGCACCAAAGCGTGCTTTCTTTTTTTTGAACTTTCTTTTATTTTGTGTCATAATGAACATCACATTGCAATAATCATACAGTATAATATACTTGATTCACATATTCAATGACATTTGTTACTCAGGCTCTTCCCTCTTATTCAATTTGTTTTCAAAGTATTCAGCGTAATCAAAATAAGCTGTATAATCCGAGTACGCCTCTTAAACAACCCAGTGGGGAGGGATTTTTACAATATTTTTCTTTTTTTTTGGGATTTTTTGTAGGATAAGAAACGAAAAAATAAATAGAAAAATAAATTTAGCAAAAAGAAGAAAAAAAAAGAACAACAAAAAAAGAGAGAGAGGGCGTCAGACTCATGCTAGTGTATCTCCAGGTACAAGGTTACAAGTGACCATCTCTGCATAAACATATCTTTTTTCAGTTGCAATTGTGCAGTCATTTCTTCCATTGTATACATCTGTCTCAGTCTCTTGGTCCATTGTTTGATTGACGGTGGTTGATTTTGTAGCCATGCCATAGTTATCATTTTCCTTGCTATTAACAGTATCACTCTCAAGATGTATAACGTATCTCCATAGTATGTGCCTTTCGGTATACATCCCAAGATATAGTACGATGGATTCAGAGGTAAGTCAAGATCTAGAATGGTTTTAATCTCATTTTTGATATTCACCCAAAATGTCTGCACCCTTGGACAGTCCCAGAAAATATGTGTATGATCTCCGATCAATCCACATCCTCTCCAACATAGTGGTGAGGACCCACCAGCAAATCCGGAGAGAACTTGAGGAGTCCTAAAGTACCTGACCTTGACCTTCCAGTCAAACTCCTTCCACATTGGACTATTTGTGATTTTATGATTGCTTGAATGGCTGTCCTCCCATTCTTCATTTTCTATGATCACATTAGCTTCCAACTCCCATTTTTCTTTAATATAGGTGGTGTCTCCTGGATCGTCTAGTTGTAACATGTTGTAAATATTGGATATCTGCTTTCTTTCCATCAAGTTTTTTTCTATTGTGTTAATAAAGTACAGCTCCACATTTGTTGGTGGTCTCTTAATTGCTTCCCACTCACTGTGAGTCATTACATAGTGTCTTATTTTAAAGTATCTAAACATGTCTTTCGAAGGTAGATCAAAACATTGCTGTAGCTGTGCAAACGATTTAAAACAGTCTCCTTCCATTAATTGATTGATAGTAATCAGGCCCAAATCCGCCCATTTTTTAAAACCCCCATCCTCCATAGCTGGCCGGAATTCTGTATTGTCTGCTATTGGCATGGCCCTAGATATTGATCGTGGACCTCCCCCCTTTTTCCTTACACTTTCCCATACCTTTAATGTATTTGTAATCCATTTGTTACCAATCTTAATTTTTTTCCAGTATGCTTTCCCCAGGAATATTATGGATCTGAGAGGGGTCTTTGGAATTGAGTTTTGCTCAATCTGTACCCATCCTGAATCTAGGTCCTTTTGTATCCAATGCACAAGTATGCGTAATTGAGCTGCCCAGTAGTAGTTTCTTAGGTTTGGTAGACCAAGACCACCCTTGTTCTTTGGCAAACATAGTGTTTTAAGCCTTACTCTAGGTTTTTTCCTCTGCCAGATGAATTTGGATAGGAGTTTATCTAACATTTTAAAGGTAGTGGCAGGTATTGGTATAGGTAGAGACTGGAAGAGAAAAATAAGTCTAGGTAGCACATTCATTCGAATTGATTCTATTCTTCCCACTAGGGAGAGAGGTAAAATGTCCCATCTGGCCATGTCTGATTTGATTTGTACAATCAACTTTTCGTAGTTTGCTTGATATAACTGATTGCTGCTGGGAGTCAAAATGATTCCTAAATACCTGAATCCGTCTCTAGCCCAATGGAAGGGTGCTATACTGTTCAGATGTGTTGGCCATGTTCCCACTATCATCATGGCTTCTGATTTGGTCTCATTTATCTTATAACCCGACAGTTCGCCGTAATTTCTTAAATCCATCATTATGTTTGGAATTGATTCTAAAGGGTTTTTGATATAAAGTAAAATGTCATCAGCAAATAGCGAGATCTTGTGTGTAATGCCTTTTTGGTCATCTATTCCCTGTATCTGAGGGTTTGATCTAATCATCTCCGCTAGTGGCTCTATGCCAATCGCGAATAGTAATGGAGACAAAACGTCTCCTTGGCGTGTCCCTCTCTGTATCTCAAAGAAGTGAGAGCAGTGACCATTCACCCTTACTCTAGACTTAGGGTTTTTATATAAACATTTTATCCAATCTATAAATGTGTTATTGAATCCCATACCTTTCAATGTTAGTTCAAGGTACAGCCAATCAACTCTATCAAATGCCTTCTCGGCATCTAAGCCGAGAAGCATTGATGGTTCTTTTCGAGATCCAGCCACTGTTTGCAGATTTAAAGTTCTTCTGATGTTGTTAGCACCCTGTCGACCAGTGATAAAGCCAGTCTGGTCTGGGTGTATCAGTTTTATTATATGTTTCTGTATTCTTTTTTTAAGTATAGATGTCAATATCTTGAAATCGTTGCAAAGGAGACTTATGGGCCTATAGGAACTACATCTTGTGGGGTCTTTACCTTCTTTATGTATTACCGAGACAATAGCTTCTGACCAGCTTCCTGGTGGATCTCTCTCAGATAGGGCATAGTTATAAACTACACTTAATACTGGTGTTAATTGTTCAGTGAAATGTTTATAAAATTCATTTGAAAACCCATCTGTACCTGGTGATTTATTGTTCTTAAGCATCTGAATAGTTTCCCCTATCTCCTTCTCCGTAATAGGGGAGGTTAGCTCATCCGCCTCATCTGGGGATAGTTTAGAAAGTTTAAGGTTATCTAAGAAGTTGTTGATTTTTTCTTTCTTGTTTTCCAATTGCTGTGCTTTGTAGAGGTCGGTATAGTAATCTGCAAATGCATTAGCAATTTCTTGCGTTTGCATTACTTCCATGTGTGTGCTGGGGTGTTTAATCTTTGGAACTATCCGACTTGACTGTATTTTGTGGAGCTGGAATGACAGTAGCTTGCTTGCCCTATTTCCCATCTCACAGTAATTCCTACCAGCAAATCTAAGGGCTCCTTCCGCTTTGTATGTCAACAGGTCATCTAGTTTTTGTTTGCAGGTTAGTAGAGCTTTTAAATCTTCCTCATCTCTGTTCAGTTTATGTTTCCTTTCTAGTATTTTTAACTCATTTTCTAGGTTCTGTTGTTTTTCATTTCGCTGTTTCTTTAGTGCACTTGAAATTGAGATAATTTTACCTCTCATTACAGCCTTTGCCGCGTCCCATAAAATTGATGGTGAGACATCCCCCTTATTGTTGAGATCAAAATAACTCTTCAGTTCTTCACTTATCCTCTCCCGTGTGTGAGAGTCAGACAGCATGGATACATTGAGCCTCCAATATTTAAAGATTTTATTGGTACTGATGTTAAGTTGAAGAGTTAGAGGTCCATGATCTGAGATGGTCGCTGGTTCAATGATACATGATTCAACTTTGTCAATATCTTGCTTGGAAATACAGAAGTAATCTATCCGAGAGTAGCTACCATGGACCCCAGACCTAAAGGTAAAGTCTTTCTGCCTAGGATGGTGGAAACGCCATGCATCTATAAGTCCAAATTCTTTTATCATTGCATTCAGTGATCTAGATTTTTTTGAAATGGGTCCACAATCTACAGGCAGTTTGTCTACTTTTGGATTTAGTACACAGTTGAAATCACCGGCCATAAGGATAATTCCTTTGGCGTTACCAGCCAAAAGTGAGGCTATACCTTTAAAGAAATTGGGGCAGTCTTCATTTGGTGCATATATATTTAGAAAGGTTATGATTGATCCTCCTATTGACCCCAGGACCATAACATATCTGCCCTGGTCATCTGCAATTTCCTTTTCTTTGGTGAAGTATACTGATTTGTTAAATAGAATAGCCACTCCTCTCTTTTTCCCTGTTTGACAGGACGCACTATACACCTGGCCCACCCATTCTCTCTTCAGTTTCTGGTGTTCGTTCATTGATAAGTGCGTTTCTTGAATGAATGCTATAGAGCACTGCATTTTCTTAAGTTGTCCAAAAAGTTTTTTCCTCTTTATTGGGTTGTTAAGACCATTTATATTATAACTAATACATTTAAGGCTTGTCATAATGTCATTGTATTTCGTATGTACAACATAGATCTATCTTCCATAGTATATGAGCTTGAGGCATTTGTCAAAGAGTATACAACATAAAAAACAAAACAAAATGGTCCCCTATTCACTTGTAAGGGAAAACCTAGGGCTTCCAATTTTCCAGTAAGCTGTCTTACATAAATCACAAATGAAATAATCTCCCGATGTTCTAGAGAGGTGTAGCTTTCTCTCTCAGGGAGCATATTGCACTAAGTGCAGAGAAGTTAACCACGAGCGTATAGGGTTAACCTTTGCCTGATAACACAGGCTAAGTGTGATCCGTCTATGGCTCAGTCTCTGGCCTCAGAACCACATATAAATTAAAGTAGATTTGATATATTTAAATTTTCCCAACAGGTAATTAATACTCAGGGTAAATGATAATCATATTAGTCAGCAGCATGTCCATTATTTCTTGTGTTTTACACTTATTGTAAACATTTCGTTAGTCTACTATTACTATATCTAACTGGTTTACTCATCTTTATCGTCCATGAATGATCTTAGGTCTGCGGCAGATAGTGACGTCATGGCTCCTTTCGTTCGCTGCTCTCGCCCTCTTCTTTGTGTTCGCCACCTGTCCCTTGTCAGTTCTCTTTGTAGTTGCTCTCTTTCGTCGATTTGGACATGAATTCCCAGTTCTTTTAGTGTGGGAATTGCATCCACCAGCGAGTCAAACACCTTCGTTCCCGATTCTGTTGTCATCCTGAGTCGTGCCGGGTATGGGCAATTAGCGCGTATCTCTTTTTCCTTCAGCTGTTTGATGACGTGACGCACCTGACCCCTCTTCTTTTGCAGGTCTGGGGAGTAATCGTGATCAAAATAGATCCTTTTCCCTTGAAGTGTGACGGATTGTCCCCATGCGAGCTGTAACACCTGTTCTTTGATATTGAAATCTAGAAAGCGCACAATGATAGAGCGCGGGGGGGCGCTAGAATCTCTCGGTTTGGCCGTCAGTGATCTGTGCGCTCTTTCTATCTTAATCTCAGACTCAAGTTCAGGTGTTATTTTCAGGGATGTTGTCAATAGCTGCTTCACAAACTCTTTAATATCCTTGTCCTCGCTACCTTCAGGGACTTGGTAGATCCGGATATTGTTGCGTCTGAGTCTATTTTGCAAGTCTTCACAGGTTGCAGTAATTTCTGCATCTCTTTTTACAAGGTATTTGAGCGCCCTCTGGTGTCTCATTCCACTATCATCCAGTTTCGTGATTTTTTTTTCAATTACCGTAATTCTACCTTCTGTTTTGTCAATCCATTCAGTTACTTGCGACATAGATGTTTCAAGTTTGCTCACTGAAGACTGAGTGGCATTGTGTGCTTCTTTATTCTCTCTCCTTAGATCTTTTAATTCTTTTAGAATCGCGGATTCCTCTCCCTCTGTTTCCTCGTCAGTGTCTGAAGAGCTGGTTTGACGAGCCTGTTCATCTGTGACATCTTTCTCGTTTCCAGAGTCGGTTTTGGTATTTCTTTTAGTCTTTTGTTTCTTCGGGCTCATCTTTAGACTTCTTACCGTCTCACTCGTTAAATGTTGCTGACAATATCTGTTTGTTGGGTCATTTATCTCTGGGGTTCTGAGGAACTCAAGATTCAAGCTGCTACCCGGACATCACACAACCGGAAGTCCCCAAAAAAGCGTGCTTTCAATCCTCCAAAAGCACATTCGATCACCTGTAAGTAAAAAGGCAGTCAGATGTTTGTCACTTGCATAGTTGCAACTAGTATAACATTATTGGCCATCTCTAGAGCTACTAAAATGTACTGCTTTTATCAACCTGTAAGCAGCACCTATATTGTGGCTATATTTGTCAAAATGTATAGTTTTAGACATCAATAATGTAGTAATCAATCCATCAATTACCATTCTCGCCTGACACAAGGTCAGTCCAAAGTACTTCTCCGTGAGAGTGCTGCCTCCACTTGCATACTCCTTCATCAAGTAGGGAGACAAAGGATAAGCTGGGTCTCCAAGGAGAAAGACTGGGACAGGCTCCTCATGGTCCAGGATTTTTTTGGGACAGGAAGGGATAACCCCGTTCTTTAGATGCGACGCCAGCGTTGAATTGGCCCAGATACGAGCGTCACGTAAGCTACCTGGCCACTTCACGTCCACATCAATGAAGGAGTACTTGTAGTCACAGGCAGCCTGGATGTCTCGAAGTCAACTTCCTGTCTGTTGTTGCTACACAACTGCAGCGTGGGGGGAAACTGCCCCGCCTGGTACATTGTGTACACTATTTAGTGGAGAAACGGATCGTTAAAGCGGCAAATTAAAGACAATCAAGCAGACTTTTCTTCAGTCCTTCACAATGCCAAAGAGCTGCTGTGTTACGCGTTATACTAATGACAAAAACAGAAATCCAAATCGCAAGTTTTATACCATCACAGAGGAAAAAGTGGCTGGTGGCTAACGTTCGGCTAACTCGCTCTGGTGTTGTGGTCGTGGTAATCAGGGGGAGCTTCTGAGACTCATATCTCGCCTTAGAATCACCAGAAAGGCTTTCGAAATAGTGAAATGCCATGTTGGCCTCAATATTTTCAAAACAAATCGTATGAAAATGTTATGAAATGAACAAGAATGTGATAAAACATGTAATAAAAACGGAGCTCGACGCATGGATTTGATGGTAGAAATCCGTATGGTCCCCCTATACCAAGATGGCGGCGGTCTCGTGACATCAGAGTGTCTTCGAGAATAGAGAGAATATCGTTTCTTCCTGTTCAAAATCAAAAAGGCACACACACACACACACACAAATGAAAACAATGTCAGCATTCTACAACAGCAATCCACTCCCCAGTTAACCTGTTACATGGATACTAATTTCAGAATAATACAACACAACAGGCATCTTTGCTTCCTGTCCTATACTATTGGATTAATAAATTGATTAATCAAGCACACCTAATGGGCACACACAGCACACACCAGATGTATCAATTAATCCAATGGTATTGTACACAAAGCTGTCATACAATATAAAGTGAAAGGTTGTCTCAGCTGTTCACGTAATCCATGGAGTTGGAGAGCGGCTGTCGTATGTCAATGTGTGTACAATCGACCGCACCGATGCATTGTGGCATGACATGGGCTCTTTCGCAGTCTTCCCTCATCTGCTAGATAGTAGAGAGTGCAGGCTACTTTCTTTACCACACCGACCGGCGAACGCATGACTGTTTGTCCTTGAATGTGCGGGCGAAGCATTTCACTCAGCGACAGTAGTGCTGGTCGGGACATCCTAAAGTTCTCTCGCCATTCTTCTTCCAACACTACCTCATTCTCGAAATTATCCCACCAGCTAGAGGTGTTAGGGATTTCCTATCCCTCGTGAATTCTTAATTGATTTGCCAGTGGGCCAGTCGGCCGAAAGACGAAGCGGGAGACAGAGTATTTCTCAAACGGAGCTTTTATTCATTAGAGTCACCCCGCGCGGGCACATCACCAGTAGACAAAAGAGAGCAGGAGCAAAAGAGAACAGAATGTCCTATTACATGTCACTTTATACACTCTTAGAAAGGGGAGGGGGGTGTGTGTATGTCTGTGTGTGTGTGTGTGTGTGTGTGTGTGTGTGTGTGTGTGTGTGTGTGTGTGTGTGTGTGTGTGTGTGTGCTGAAAGGAAGGAACTGCCAGAGAGAGAGAGTGAACTAGGATTTTGCATGTTCTGCTACATGATTTTGCATGTGTGTGAGGAGGGAGCCGGCCCTTGGAGAGAGACACAGAGAGCAGTGTGGCACAGACATCAAATATTACCAGGAATCAATGAACAAATCTATCAATTCCCCCTTTTGACGTTAAATAAAACGTCAACACACAGTTCATTGATCTATGTCCGTCGATTGTCACCTCATTACATGCATCACATCCAATACCAGACAGGATAATCAACATCAGGAGAGCAGAGAGAGAGAGATAGAGGGAGGGGAGAAAGCGGGAGAGAGAGAGAGAAGAAAGAGAGAAACACAATTCTGGCAACTTAACAGAAGATAGCACGTAACCCCGCCGGACCCCCCTTACTCATCACCTAACCCAGAGGAACCCCCCCTCTATTACAGTGCACCCCTGGTCCCGTCTTCTAGGGGACGTGGGTCTCCTCCTGAGCTGGTTCCCGTTCCAGGGTGCGGTCCCCTAGGCAAACGTGCCTCCTCCGGTCCGCTGCCTTCCCAGTGTCTCTGGACTGTCCGCTCCACCTCTCGCCGGCCGGCCCCACCGTCACTCCAACTCAGCTCAGTGTCTCCCCTGCGGCCGCTTCCCCCGTTCTAGTCGTGGACGAACTGCGTGTCGTAGACGACGATCAGCGGTGATTGATCTGCGGTGCCAGCGGTGCCTGGCTGCGGTGTTCCTCTCCGGTGCTGCGGTGGTCATCTCCGGCCTCTCGCACAGCTGCCATCTCCTCCGGTCGCCTCTCATCCTGGCCCGTCTGTCCTTCGTCTCCTCCTGCCTGTCATCCGGTCGTCTGGTGGTCTGGTCACGGACGTCTGAGGGGCTGCTGGCATCTCACCCCTGGTTCAGATGCGCTGCAGACAGCTGGTAGTGACTGCTGGATCCTCTGCACCGTCTCCTCCATCTCCTCCTCCGTCCTTGGTTGCGGCTGACCCACATCAATTCTCACTGGAACCTCCATTTGTTAGGGATTTCCTATCCCTCGTGAATTCTTAATTGATTTGCCAGTGGGCCAGTCGGCCGAAAGACGAAGCGGGAGACAGAGTATTTCTCAAACGGAGCTTTTATTCATTAGAGTCACCCCGCGCGGGCACATCACCAGTAGACAAAAGAGAGCAGGAGCAAAAGAGAACAGAATGTCCTATTACATGTCACTTTATACACTCTTAGAAAGGGGAGGGGGGTGTGTGTATGTCTGTGTGTGTGTGTGTGTGTGTGTGTGTGTGTGTGTGTGTGTGTGTGTGTGTGTGTGTGTGTGTGTGTGTGTGTGTGTGTGTGTGTGTGTGTGTGCTGAAAGGAAGGAACTGCCAGAGAGAGAGAGTGAACTAGGATTTTGCATGTTCTGCTACATGATTTTGCATGTGTGTGAGGAGGGAGCCGGCCCTTGGAGAGAGACACAGAGAGCAGTGTGGCACAGACATCAAATATTACCAGGAATCAATGAACAAATCTATCAGAGGTCCGACCTGGTCTCGTCCAGAACCTCCGCTGGCGAGCGCATCGCCGCTGTCTTCGTGTAGTTGTATTTGGGCTAGCAAACAAGAGGAGCAGTATCCTTCTTCGATTCTCGACCATGCGCCTCTGTTCGCGCAACGCGGTCATCAACAGAGCATAACATCCATGAACAGCCGACACCACCACTTCCATTTCAGTAGCTGTCTTTTTCAAAACGGTGTTCCCTCAGATGTAGCTGGCTCTGCTCCTCTCTAACTTGCTATTGTTTGCGACAGTCTGCCATAAACATGGAAAATAATTGCGTCAGCCGTAAACACTGGGAATAACCTCGGTTGCTACGCCCACATGCAACTGCAAAACCGCACAACTTCACCCTGGGCCCCGGTTTTAAAGGCCGCGGTTGTAGTGTAGCAAATCCCCGGTTGTGTGTGGCCGAACAGTGCAACTGCGCACATACAATCATGGTTATATTAAATCCAGCGTTCGCGTGGACGGGGCCTCTGTCACTATCGTTGTTCTGAGGGACACACACACATACAAACACACATACACACACACATACTGTACACTGTGTTGTTCTGAGGGACACAATATGTTGTTCTGACGTGATGAATCGCAGTAATGGACAACAGTTCTGTCGTTGGCATCAAACGGCCATTCAATTTCTGGTGCCTTTCAGTTTGGCTCCTCTGCACCGACTGCGTTCTTGGTTGCGTTTCAGTAGGTGCTCTTTGGATTAAATCCGGGGGAGGATTCGTTATAGTTATAAAAAAGTTGAAATCCAAGGCAGCTCTACAAATATTAAAATGCCTTTATTTCATGGCTCACGTTATTTAGAGAATTTAAAATAAACCGACATGTTTCGGCCTACATAGGGCCTTCATCACCCTGATTTTTTTCTACTTTAACACTTTAATTGTCAATGACGAGTTTCGGCGTCTTTCCTAGCCATGCTCAAGTTGCCGAGGACGCCGTAAATCGTCTTTGATATCAATATTTCAAAAATCTGTGATCGGAATCATATTTTCCATCCGCAGCCTTCACACACAGTTCTGAGCTCCTCTCAATCCTCTAGCGGTTCAAGAGCGCCATCTGGTGGCCGATCGGCAGAAGCGCCAAACAGGAAGTCATGTGGATGAAGTGGTGATCACCCATATTACTTCCGGGCACTCGCTATAGGTCCCGGGACTCGAGCGCGACACAATACATAGCGATCCGTTGCCAATAACTCGATAAACAACATGATTTGGACGTATATACTATTATACAACCTGGAAATGGACCGGGTATTTTGACATCCCATAATGGAAAACTGTCTACCCCACGCTGATCGCCCAACGGCCCGAGGAGACTGGGGTGAGTTTTAGCGTGTAATATTTCCGTGTTCGATACTAACTGATCTGATGAACATATGACCCACATTAGATGAATGGTATAACGCTGCCCACGGAATTATAAACGCCCCCTCGCCCATCCGGTCAACATCAGATGACGTGTAGTAACTTCCAGAAGTACGTCCAGTTGGAATTTTTTATATGGCGCTGATTGCTATCAAACTGTATTTCATCATCAATATAATGCATTTGGGGCTATAAATCACGTTCTGGAGAAAGCTGCAGAAAGAGATGAAAACATACTTATACTTTAGACCATATTTTAGTATGAATATGTGAATGAAAAAGTTTAACGTTGCTACACCATGAACAATACATATAGGACCTTGAATGGGCCCTAATAATGGCAATCTAGCAATAGAATTTAAAAAGTTATAGCCCTGCAAAGAAGGGGAACTTCTCCATGTTAAATAGAGCTGGCAACGGATGGTATATCATGAATTTAGCCTTAGGCAATCAAAGTGTTAAGTGTAAATGCCATAAGAATTTGATTTCAAGTCAGCAGCAGCACAAGTCTCGAGGGACTTATTTTATTTGGAATATAATGACTGTATACGCAAAAGTAGCCTAGTTTTAAGTTAAAATATTATAAATCTACATGCCTTGAGGATGTCATTCTTTATATAGCCTGCCTATCAATTGTTTTTAAGCTCAATAAACTGACCGGAATTTCTCACATTTGTCCGGGAGATTGAAATCTTCCAGGACACGGAGACCGGCAACAATATTTTCTAACGGAAACCCTGTTACAAGATAACGAAAGAAAACTGTAATGACCCTGCAGCTGTTCCAATGTAAATGTGCTACTTTCTCCTCTGTGCACTTTCGCCGCTCTGTGGGAGGCATGGCCTAACAGCGTTCGAGACAGGGGAGGGTAGAATTGGACAATACGAAATTGGGATGGGAGAAAAATTGAAAAATGGGAGAAAAAGTAGATAAACAAAAAAAAACTGTCGAAACGGATTGTTTTTTAACACTTTAACTGCCGGAAGACGCTTTTAGGCGTCCTTCCCCGCCATGCTCAAGTTGCCGAAGACGCCGTAACTCGTCTTTGATATCAATATTTCAAAAATCTGTGATCGGAATCATATTTCCTTTACGGGGCCCTGAGACACAAGTGTGATCTCCTCTCAATCCTCTAGCGGTTCAAGACCGCCATCTGGTGGCCGATCGGCAGATCGAAAAAACCGATGTTACCTTTAACCAGGTAGGACTCACTCCATATGGGGTCCGGGCACTCGCTAGTGTTAGAGAGACTCAGTCTTCACACAGTGAACATCGATCGCTGCAAATAACTCGAAAAAACAACATGATTTGGACGTATATATTATTATACAACCTGGAAATGGACCGGATATTTCTATATCCCATAATAGGAAAATGTCTGTTCCACGCTCATCGCCCAACGGCGCGAGGAAGATACGGTAAGATTCAGCGTTATTTTTCAATGTGTACGATACTAACTGCTATGATGAACATTTGACCCACATTAGATGAATGGTATAACGCTGCCCACGGAATTATAAACGCCCCCTCGGCCATCCGGTCAACATCAGATTACGTGTAGTAACTTCCAGAAGTCCGTCCAGTTGGATTTTTTTTATATCGCGCCGATTGCCATCAAACTGTATTTCATCATCAATATAATCTATTTGGGGCTATAGATCACGTTCTGGAGAAAGCTGCAGAAAGAGATGAAAACATACTTATACATTAGACCATACTTTAGTATGAATATGTGAATGAAAAAGTTTAACGTTGCTTCACCCTGAACAATACATATAGGACATTGAATGGGCCCTAATAATGGCAATTTAGCAATAGAATTAAAAAAGTTATAGCCCTGCAAAGAAGGGGAATTTCTCCATAGACAAATAGAGCCGGCAACCTATGGTATATCATGAATTTAGCCTTAGGCAATCAAAGTGTTAATCGGTTAATTTCCGTTTAGATTTTTTTTTCCGCTTGTTTCTTGAAACTTCCAGAATATTTCAGAAGGGTTAGGGTTCGGTTAGGGTTCCAAGCTTTCAATGACAAGCTGCCACTGCATAGGATGGCTGAGCTCTGGCCTTCTCTTAGACTAGATCGGATGTGAGTCTACTGCTCATTGAGTCCCCACGGAAAGAGTGTCTGTAGTTTATTAATCCATTGTCGTTCTGTGTATTTTCGTTCTCTGTGGGTCCAAAGTAGATTACTTTGTAAACCCGTGATACGTAGAAGGTTGGTTCCATGGGTCTGAAAGTGTTGCACTAGATGTGTGTCCGCTTCCCTGTTTTTTCGGATATTGTACCTGTGTTGGTTTAGGCAGGTTGACAATGAGTTCCGCGTCTCACCGACATATTGCATGGTGCAATGGGCTTTTGCACAGGTGATCAGATAAACACAATTTCTTGTTTGTGGCCACAAAGTAGGCCTTATTTCAAACATCTGTTTGGACTGTTTGTTCTGAGCAAACCGTTTTGACTGAAATTCTGTGCACTTCGTCCTTGGACCGGTGGTTTGTATTGGTGGTAAAAGGCTTTGTACTAAGTAGTCACCTAGATTTTTATTTCTCTTGAGGGCTGAGATAATTCTATAATTTTTAAGCACTCTGGGTTTTTGAATGAATGTTGCAAAATTAGTTTTTGCCAATCTGTGTAACTTTAAACCTGAGGCAGAGAATGTTGTTACTAATGGGATCATTTCTCCTGTTTCCGGCTGTTTCTTTTCCAAAAAGGACCTGAGGCTTGTTCGAAGAAAATGGCGTGAGTACCCCCTGTTTTTTAGGGCTGAAAATAGGGTCTTTATTGCCTCCCGGAAGCTGCCTTCCTGTGTGCAGATCCTGTGGAAGCGGAGGAGCTGGGATTTCACAATACCCTTGTATGTATGTTTTGGATGATAACTGGATTTAAATAAAAGTGCATGTGTGTCTGTTTCTTTGAAATACACCTTTGTGTCTAATCGGCCCGTTTGGATGAACTGTGGGCCTTTGTATGTAACCGTATCCAGAAAGTTGACTGAGGACTCCTCCAAGATGTATTTTATTTTAATGGCAGAATGGTAAGTATTTAAATGGTTGGCAAAGTTCATAAACTGTTCTCTTGTGTGGGGCCAGATCCCCCAAATGTCATCAAGGTACCTGACATAATATGATGGTTTTAGGGGCCAATGAGCTAAAGCCGATTCTTCCCAGTTTGCCATGTATATGTTCGCATAGGATGGAGCAAACTTTTTGCCCATGGCAGTCCCCTGGGTTTGCAAGTAATATTCAGAGTCAAATTCAAAGTCATTTCTAGTCAGATTAATTTTTAATAATTCAATGATTTGTTCGTCAGGCCTTTTAACATCTGGGTACTTTTTTAACCACTTTTTGACTGCCTCTAGGCCAGCTTCGGTTTCAATATTTGTATATAGACTGTCTGTCAATTGTGAACAGAAGAGATGCCGCAGGTATGTGCATCGTTTTGACTTTTTCCACAAAATCATAGGTGTCCTTAATATAACTTGCATGTTTGGTTGAAATTGGGTTCAAGAAGTATTCAATGTATTCTGCCGTGTGATACGTTTCACTACTGCAGTCCGAGACAATTGGTCTTCCGGGAGGAATCTCATACGGTATACTCCAAGTACCTTGGCCCTTGTGTATCTTCGGGAGCAAGTAGAATCGTCTGGGGCGTGGTGTCTTGTTTCCACTCGGGTACTTTTTTTGTTTGTAATTGATGTTGACTGTGTCCAGATATATAGGCCTGTCTAGTTTAGAGTAATGTTTTGAATTGTTCAATTGGCGTTTTGCTTCCCAGATGTACTGTTCCCGGTCTAATATAACAATCGCGCTCCCCTTGTCTGCAGGCTTAATCACTATGTGTTTATTCTCCTGTAATTGTCTCAGGGCTCTCATTTCACCCGAGGTGATATTCATAGGGTCTTTTTGACCCCATTGTAGATTTTTTCAATCCGTATGTATCTGCTCCAATGAGATTGCGAATTGCCCTGGGCAGTTTATTCAATTTCGGTGTCCACTCTGACTTTGGCATGAATGGCACCATGTTTTGCCGTTCTCTATTCCTATAGTATGTTGCCAATTTAATTAGTCTGCGATACATCTGTAGGTAAAAGGTCATCTGATCTGTCTGGTGTCGGTGTAGGCCCATTGTGGGGATAAATGTTAGTCCTTTGTTAAGCAGATTTTTCTGTTGGTTTGTTGGCTCAAAATGTTTAGCTAAAATTACCACATTTTTCTCCCCCTCCCTAGGTCTTGGGCTTATGGGGCCTTGCAGTTTAAATGTTCTGTCCAATGTTGCAGCATTTCCTTCGCTGTCCCTGCGGTCCAGTGGACATTATCATTCTCTGTTTTAAACAGGTTGTGGTGGATTTTTGACGTCTCCAGGGATGGTTAAATGAAATACAGAGACAAGAGATTGGCCTTAAATCAGAGTGCAAACCACCAGGTTCTCCACGGACATCCAGCAGCCTAAAACAGTGTCACACTGCGAATTAGATATTCTGAAATAATAAAACAGGAGCAGAAAGAGACAGCCGGAATACTCACGTGAAATGAATACAATACAGGTTTATTGGAAAAGAAAATATAATACAGTACGCCCATACGGACGGACTTTCAGTCTGTCAGAGTGCATATTCACAGGTCTGTCAGAGTGAAAGTGACAAAAAGCAAAGTGTCATGTGTTTTAACACAGTGGAATAGAGACGCCTTGCTCGTCTCTGATTGGGTTGGCTTTATATGGTCATTTAGGGAGTCAAATGGAATGGGCTTTTGAGGAGGGCTCGCTGCGGCCTTGGATGCAAGCGTTATCTGGCCTGCTCTGAATATAATGAATGGATATAGTGTTTTAACAGTTTTTGAGAGAAGGATAACATGACTTCACGATCAACCCTGTTGTGGGGATTAAGAATGTGAAATTACCCTTCACATTTAAACAGAAATCCTGACCTCACAAATAGAGGAGGGGGGGAGGAGGAGGGAAGGAGGAGGAGGAGGAGGGGATGTGAAATTACCCTTCACATTCCCCACTTTGTGCCATTTTTGGCACATCCTGGTAATTTCAACCATCAATATCACTAAACCACAGTCTCAAGACACCATACAGAACATCAAATCAATCAACATTAATACATCATAATGTCATACTTGGCTAAGTAGGACGATAATTCCAAGCAGGTAATTGCAAAATGTTGCATCCTTAAGTACAATAAAAAAAATAAAAAATAAACATAATAAGGTAGAACAATAACTCTTGAGAAAGAAAGAAGAGGGGGAAAAAAGTTCAGGTGCAAATTGAAAAGGGGAGGAGTCCCAGGCCGGGGACAGATTGGTCGCTGGCGCCTTATAAAGCGCTTCTCAGTGACCCGAAGCGCCGACAGCAGTTAATAGGAAACAAAGAACAAAGAAAATAAAATGGCAGTCTTAATATAAGTAGTATTTTCAAACTCTGAATATGTACCCATATCTAAATCAGAAATTTGACTTTTTAATATGCACACTGGCTTCCCTTGTTGTCGTCCTCAGTAGCAGTCAGGTGTCTTCCCACTCCTTCACACACAGAACGATATATATCTGTTGCAAGGAGGCTGGATGCCGTTGAGTACAGTAGCAGTCAGGTGTCTTCCCACTCCTTCACACACAGAACGATATATATCTGTTGCAAGGAGGCTGGATGCCGTTGAGTACAGTAGCAGTCAGGTGTCTTCCCACTCCTTCACACACAGAACGATATATATCTGTTGCAAGGAGGCTGGATGCCGTTGAGTAGAGTAGCAGTCATCTCCCCATAGTTGAATACAGCAGCATACCAGGTGCAGGGAGTAGGGAGGTAGGATATTCGTAGCAGGCGTTGTTTGTACAGGCCGGGGCCGTCGTTGGCGTGGTGGGGTAGGTCCTACTTATGCAAAAGGGCTTGTATTGCCGACTGGGGTGCGTGGTAGGGGTTCCTGTTGGACTTGGGACTGAACCTGATTAGGTTGTCGTCGTCCTCTGCGGGTTCATATGGGTATGGTGGCTGGTGTGCCGGTGGAGATGGGGCCCCTAGGTGGTGTGGTTGCCCAGGGACAGCGTGGCCCTGCAGTGGGAAGTACGGCCCTGGTGCATATTCGTTATCTTCTTTCTCCTGCGCTGAGAGAAACGCACCATCCTCCCCCTCACATTCCATAGATCTGAGTTCGACAGCATTGATTAATACTGCATCTTGGATGTCATGCGTCGCGTTAATGAGATTGCGCCGGCCAAAGGAAAAGAAATATATAAAAAAAAAAAAAAAAAATCAAACATGGTCAGTGTGTTACATGTCTGGATATACAACAGGGAGGTAGGGACTCCCTCATAGTTGTGCTGGCTGGAAACAAAGAGAAAAAAAACTGTTTACAGTTAGCTGTCGCCCAAGTTGAAACATGTGGAAATAGTGACCACCAGGGGTTACAAGTTGTAACATGCAATCAAATATCAAAAGGAATGACAAATCCAACTTTAGGACGCTGGTATTACAAACGCTGTGGTGGCGGAAAGACAAGTGCCTCAATAAGCTGTATAAGACAGTGTCTATGGAATTTAGAACATTTGAATAGCACTTATATTCAAAAGTGCTTGGAATAGAGGCCAAAAAATAAATAAAAAAATGCCTAACTGCTGTGCAGTGGCAGAGCAGGTATAACATTGGAAAAGCATGATAGAGATAAACACAGATAGTGACCAAAGCCTTGAACTTATCGCATTGTCACATACATAATCAATAACACAGATAGTGACCAAAGTAACCAGGGTTGACTTCTCGCAGTGTCACATACATAATCTTATCTTAACTAGGGATGCACGATAATTATCGGGCCGATATCAGCAATTATGACGTCATCCCGATAAACTCGATAACGTTATTGATAGCTCCGATAACACAATATATTTTTTGGTAAAAAAAAATGCTGTGTGGGTGAATTGGTATGAAGGGCGTTTGTTTTTACTATGGGCTCCTCCCGTTTTGCCAGTACTGTGGTACGATGATAGCGTGTGGTATAGGTAGAGGGCGTTTTAGTTTACACAAATCCAGCGCTCCCTTACTTGGCTGTGACGCAGCCACTAACTTTCAGCCGCAGGACGCCGGGTGACTGTAAACAACAAAGATGGCGTCCGTAGTGTGGAACTTTTTCAAAGTTTCAGAGGAAAATAGTTCGCTTGGCATTTGTAACAAATGTAACGCAGAAGTTCCACGAGGAGGGAAAAGGGCAACAGCGTACAATACATCTAACCTAATAAGCCACCTGCAACATCACCACCGCTACGACGGTGTGTTAAAAGCATACGACGACGCGCGAGCAGCTAAAGCTGCTGCGAATCCCAAGCCAGCTGCAAAGGAACCGGCGGGGCTTGTACCTATTGACGAGGCGTTTGCTAAATCAAAGACGTTTGACAGAAATGACCCAAGGGCTCAAGCGATCTCTAATTTGATCACCGAAATGATGGCACTTGACGACCAGCCATTTTCCCTCGTTGAAGACAAGGGATTCTGTCGGCTACTTCATCATTTAGAGCCCAGGTACATAATTCCAAGCCGCCGTAATTTTGCAGAGGAGCGTTTACAAGCCAAGTATGATGAGATCGCCTTACTCCTCCATACTCTGATAGACAACAATGCACGTCACGTAAGTTTCACCACCGACATATGGACCTGTGATGTTAACCCTGTCAGCATGCTAGGTCTGACGGCGCAGTGGCTGGACAAAGATTTTAAACTGTACAGAGCGGTGTTGCATTCTCAGGAACTACCAGGTTCACACACTGCCGATATGATCCGTTTGGCTTTTGTAGCTATGCTTCATAAATGGAACATAACGAAAGAGATGGTCCATGTTGTCCTAAGAGACAATGCAAGTAACATGTCAAAGGCTATGAAGGATTACAATGTTGATAGCCTGGGCTGCATGGCCCACACCTTACAGCTGGCTGTGAACGAGGCTGTGCTGAGCCAAAGAGCTGTGATTGACTGTGTTGCCATCGGTCGGAAGATTGTTGGACACTTTAAGCCAGGGATTAAAGCAAAAAAAAATCTCCTGACTGAAATTTTTTTCAGGCCAAGTCATATTCTTATTTTAACCTCCACTGTATTTCTTTTTAATAGCGTTGGCGTTTTAAGGGAGCCTACTTGTTTCGGTTTCGTCGATAATCCAATGTACAGTTACCCCCCCACCCCGCCTACCCAACCCTTCCCTCCCCAACCACCTCCAATGTACAGTCCCCCCCCCCCTCCACCCAACCTCCTCCAATGTACAGTTTCTTCGTCAAATGTATATGCTCTCTTTTTTAGACTCTTATTGTATCACAAACAATACTGTGTAAATCTGGTACGTCATAAATGTATAGATGTAGCAGTATTATCTATCTGTATGTCATGTATGTCATATATGTTATGATGAATTGAAAATGGGGGACCCTGATGTAAAGAGGAAAGTCTTTCTCTGGTCTGCAACCCCTTGACAATTGTGTGTATTGAGCTGTACTGTATTGTACCCATTCTGCAATCCGTTATAACAATCAATCAATATTTAACCGATTGCAGAATGGGTACAATACAGTATGGCTCAATACACACAATTGTTAAGGGGATGCAGACCAGAGAAAGACGTTTGTCTTGTTTACATCATCAGGGTCCCCCATTTTCAATTCAGTGACATTTATGACATGCATGACATTGACATCATGACATTTATGGCATAGGGACATACTACAGGTATATAGTACTGTTACATTTGTGACATATACGATATGCAAATATACAGTAATGTTACCCATAGATCCTGACAGAGAGAATATATACGGTGGGGAGGAGTCTACAGATACACCTGTGTGATGTTGCTACGGAGTTAAGCTAATAAACGTATACTCACAACCACAGCAGGGGACTCACATATTGTACTGTGAAGTAACACGACAATGACAAACGTGTTGTTTCTGTTTTTCTTTTTGACATCGTTGCGGCACACGGAACAAGTTAACTCACCACTACAGCCCCCAGTAGCGCTGCCTAGCCAGTCTCTTCAAACGTCCTCTCCTCTCAAAACTTTTTGTTAGGTGGTCCCGCTGATCCTTTTCATCTGAGAACCCCGCGGTGGGTTCTCTTTTTAGTGGCCGGCTTACTCCTTCCATTTAACAGACGCTATTAAGCTAACGTTAGCTAATCGGTATATAGCAGCGAGTGCAAGCAGCGTGGTGGCTGTGACGTTGGTAAACAAGCAGTTGACGCGTGAGGCTGCAAAAAAGGCGACCTGTCTCTCGAGTCGCTGAGTGATGATGACTGCTTGGCGCGATAGGAAAAAAAAGCCCTTTTCCATATTTGGCGCCTCTGATTGGCTCAATTTTGTTTCAATCTGTATGCATCTACAAATCATGCAAATACTTCCGTCAGACTGCGAATCAAATGGACGGATCTCCCCAATCAAATTGACGGAAATCCGTCTGGAGACGGAATGCTTTAATGCATGCTTTAAGCACTCCCAAGTAGCGACCACCCGCCTGGAGGGGTTAATGGTGGCCCTGAAAATAACAAAATCACGACTCCAACAAGACGTGGCCACACGTTGGAACAGTACATTCTACATGCTCCAGAGTCTGGTGAAGCAGAAGCAAGCTATCGCAGCTTATGCTGTAGAATATAAGTTGCCAGCAACACTCAACACCGACCAATGGACTCTGGTTCAAAACATCTTGACCATCCTCGATCCGTGTGAACAGCTGACTAAAAATATTAGCAAAGCTACAGCCACTACTGCAGACGTGATCCCCTCCATCCAAGCCCTAACACGCCTGCTAAAACAAACCGTCCCAACAGACCACGGAGTGAAAACGATGAAGGAGACCCTGTTAAAAGCAGTCCAAAGGCGTTTTGGTGACATTGAGGAAAAGCCCATATATTATATCTCCACGATATTGGACCCGAGGTACAAGGACCGCTACTTCTGTCGCGTATTCTTGGAATAACGTGAGACCACAACTGTGAACTGATCTGGTCATTTATTTACCATCGCAATCACGTCAGTTAACTCTCCCGTTACCTTGAACTCCCCTCCTATACATAGTCCCCAGCCCCATTCCTATTGGCCGGGCACTCACCTTACTTCCTGTTCGTCATACCAATAGACCCGGCCCACATAGATGGTCTAAACTATGATAACACCACATCTCCCCTTTCTTGAGAACAAAAGGGTAGACTGCCTTTGTCTCCTCAAACCTTAGAGGATTATTCTGCCTCTTGTGTAGAAAGGTCTGTCCCTGTTTAACCAAACATTATTATTCATAGTGCCTTATACTAGACTATACCATTTACATTCTACATACCATATTTACATACATTTAATTTGTCTTATACATTTGTGCCTTTTTTTTTTTTTTTTTTTTAACAATTTTAGATCCCCTCCCCCCCCCCCCCAGTTCACAGGTCAAGCCTATTAGGTTTCACTACAGTTCTCCCAGACCGGGTTTTGAGAGTGAGAGTCCCTTTAGGTGCGGCTTGGGATACCACACCCGGTGACATGGGAGCCTGCTCAGGAGTTGGCTCAGCCTGCTCAAGAGTTGGCTCTGGCGTTTGGTGCTGTAGTGGGGAACCTCTGTCCTGCTCAAATGTCTGAAGAGGTATCAGGTGCAGGCGGTTGCGTCTCACCACCCCCTGAGGTAGATCCACCAAGTATGACCTTGGAGTGGAGTGTTTCTGGAGCACTGTCCCAGACTCTTCAGCGTCAGTGACCCATACTTGTTCTCCTGGTGACAAGTCACTGAGAGCTTTGGCACGGTGACGTTTGTTGTAAGTTTCAGCATCCGCCACGCCTCTCTTCTCCTCCTTCCGAGCGAACGCACTGCAGTCTGGCAGCGCAGGAACCAGCTGGGAGGGAATGGTCGGCACAGTGGTGCGGAGACGTCGGCCCATGAGAAGTTGAGCCGGGCTGTAACCACTCTGGAGAGGTGTGGCTCTGTAGGCGAGTAGAGCCAGATAAGACCTCGGGCTGCTGGTGACATGCCTGAATCCATATGTAGCTGCAAAGGACGCGAAGGCCTGTCCAGAAAACTGTGGCCCATTATCTGACATCAGGACCTCTGGAATGCCATGGCGGGCGAAGATTGAGCTGAGGTGAACGATGATGTCGGTGGACCTGGTGTGAGATAATAGTGCAATCTCAACATACCTGGAGAAGTAGTCGACAACGAGCAGGTATGTCTTGCTTCCCAAGACAAACAGATCTGCCCCAACTTCTGCCATGGTCTTTCAGGGCGTTCAGACACCATGAGTGGCTCTCTGTGGTTAAGGCGCTCTTGTATACATGTCCTGCAGTTGAGTACCATGCTATTTATTTGCTGCCCGAGTCCTGGCCACCACACGGACTGATGCGCACGCGCTTTACATTTCACCACGCCTTGGTGTCCCTCATGTATTTTGGCCAGCACATCATTTTGCATTGTTGCTGGTATTACAAGCCGTGCTCCTTTCAACAGTAGTCCATCTTCCACTGTGAGTGTATCTCGCTCTGGCCAGTAGTTTTTCAACAGCGGTTCCTCTTTTACATGCGCTGGCCATCCTTCTGTGCACAGTGTTATAATACGTGAGCAAACACTGTCAGCTTTCAGCTGTTCTTTCAGGTTTTCCACGTATGAGGCACTGACAGGTAGACTCTCGAGAACAAAGTCCACGTATATGTTGGTGCTCTCCATCAGCTCTTTATCTCCTGCAGACATACGTGACTCCACAGGTGCACGCGACAGCATGTCTGCTGTCCAAAGTGACTTTCCTGGTACATGCACAATGGAGTATGAGTAGCGCATGAGCCTCATTCTGAAGCGCTGGATTCTTGGCGGCAGCAGATCCAGTGCTTGGGCTCCAAGTAGACTGAGTAGGGGTTTGTGGTCGGTCTCCAGGCAGAAATGTTTCCCTATGAGGTAATCCCGGAACCTTTCACAGGCCCATGTGAGGGCTAGCGCCTCCTTCTCTACCTGCGCATAACGCTGCTCAGTTGGATTGAGCGAGCGTGATGCATACGCCACAGGCTTCCATCCCTCCTCCTCTCTCTGGAGAAGAACGCCTCCCAATCCATATGATGATGCATCAGCTGACACTTTAGTGTCTCTGTTCGGGTCATACATAGCCAGCACAGGAGCAGAACACAGTGCCTTCTTCAGCGCTTCAAACGCCATAGCCTGGTCCACGTCCCAGACCCAACAATTTCTCTTTGAGAGGAGGTCCCGAAGCGGCTTATCAGTCTCGGCCAGCTGAGGGATGAACTTTCCCAGCTGATTGACCATGCCGAGAAAACTCCTCAATTCAGTAACGTTCGTAGGCTCCGCCAACTCTGTGATGGCCTCTGTCTTCCTCGGGTCAGGGCGGATGCCCTCCGATGTGATGATGTGACCCAGGAAAAGCATTTCACTCTTGGAGAACTCACATTTGTCCACATTCAGGGTGAGGCCAGCTTTTTCCACTCTTTGTAGCACAGCATGGAGTCGAGCATCATGCTCTTCCTGGTCCCGCCCCCACACTAATAGATCATCAATGTGGCAGACCACCCCTTCTAGCCCCTCTATGACCTCCGCCATCATGCACTGGAAGTGTTCAGGTGCTGAGGCGATTCCAAATGGAAGACGGTTAAAGTGGAATCGGCCAAAGGGTGTAATGAACGTGGTGTACTTGGCTGATTCCTTCGTGAGTGGAATCTGCCAGAACCCCATGTTGGCATCCAATTTGCTGAATATCTTCGCTCCCGCAAGTGTCCCGAGATTCTGCTCTACTGACGGTAAAATGTACTTTTCACGGCACACATACTCATTCAAGCCTGTCAAGTCCACACATAAACGCACCTTCTCTGTCTCTTTCTTGGGTACGACCACCATGCCGGCGCACCAGGCGGTCGGCTCCTTCACGCGGCTGATAACACCCAGCCTTTCCATGCGTTGGAGCTCTTCCTTGACCTTCCCCACCAACGGCAGTGGAATTCTCCTGGGGGTTTTCAAGGAAATCGGCACAGCATTGGGTGTAAGCTTAATGTGATATGATCTACGTACCATACCCAGCCCACTGCATAGCTTTGGGTAGCTCGTCTTGAGGGTCCCCTTGTCCACACTGTTGACACGGATGAGCAGGCCCAGGGCTATTATGGCTGGCAACCCGAGCAATGGCGTACTCAGATTTTTGACCACATAGACTTTCTCCGTGGTATGTTTGGCTCCCTTTCTCAGCTGCAGTCTGGCGAAACCCGACACATCCAACGGAACCCGTCCTGGACCCAATAAGGGTCTCTCTGCTTTCTGGAGAAGAGGCTGCTGTGCATGGGAAAATATACTGTTAAACATTGTCTGTGACACAGCCGTAACATCCGCTCCGGTGTCCAATTTGAAAACGATGCTTTTCCCCATTATGCCTATCTCAGCAGTCCATGCCTCTTGCTCAGATGTCACAGAGCCAAGAAAATAGCCCCTTTCCTCTTCTTCCTCAATACCATGCACAGCCTTACCAGCACGGCACACACGCTGGTAGTGACCCATTTTCCCACAGGAATGGCACCTGACCTCATTTGCAGGGCACTCGTGTTTAGGATGGGGTCCGCCCCCACATTTGTAACACTGTGAGCTGTTTTGATTTTTACTCTGGCTGCTGTGTGCTCCATAACTCTTATTTTTGGTGAAACTAGGCTTGTCATACTGCTGCCTGCCTTTAAACACTCTGTCCATAGAGCTAACACTATCCATGAGTCTTACACAACCGGCATCGCTCCTCAGTGTGTGTTGCTGTTTTTTAATCTCTTCTGATTGTCTAGCCATGTTAATGGCTTTTTCCAGGTCTAGATTTTTCTCCATCTGCATGCGTTCTGAGAGATGTGTGTTAGCCAGTCCCACTACGATCCTGTCCCTAATTAGCTCATCATGCAACGTCCCATAATTGCAGTGCTCTGCTAATCCATACAGTGAAGTAATAAATGCATCCACAGTCTCGTTTGCTTCCTGCTTGCGCATGTTAAAACGTGCACGTTCATACACAATGTTCTTTTTCACAACAAAGAAAGACTGAAAGCCATCTTGCACTTTACCGTATTCCAGCTGGTCTGTAGCACTGAGATTCAAGCCTCTCAAAACATCATCCGCTTCATCTCCCATACAGTAAATCAACGTGTTTACCTGATTTTCTTCTGAGTTTGCAGTTAAATTGCTTGCCTGACGGAACCTCTCGAATCTCCTGATCCATTTAGTCCACTCGAGCGGCTTGGAGAAATCAAAGGGCTCAGGCGGTTGGATGTTGAAAGTAGCCGCAGGTACGTTAGCCATGATGCTACCTCCGCTTCTACCTGGCTGCTCTTTCTCCTCCTTGTCACTCATGAAGCCTCTTTATTCCACCTCCGAGGTAGACCGTTTGATCTGTTTCACAGCACTTCTGACACCATGTCGCGTATTCTTGGAATAACGTGAGACCACAACTGTGAACTGATCTGGTCATTTATTTACCATCGCAATCACGTCAGTTAACTCTCCCGTTACCTTGAACTCCCCTCCTATACATAGTCCCCAGCCCCATTCCTATTGGCCGGGCACTCACCTTACTTCCTGTTCGTCATACCAATAGACCCGGCCCACATAGATGGTCTAAACTATGATAACACCACACTTCAGCCTTGCATCAAAACGTCAAGCTACAGAAATGCTGAGGGAACAGCTGCACAAAATCGAGTCAGACGAGCCACCGGCAAAGAGGACCAGGGAAGACGAGAACAACAACAACTCGCTCTTGGGAATGTTTGAGGCAATCATGGAAGAAAACACAGATGCTGCAACTGAACAGGACAACAGCAGAGTCGATGCGGACGTAAGTGTATATTTAATTTTAATGTTTTATGAACACTGTATAACTTGTGTTATGGAACTGGTAGAACGTCATCGTAATTAGATCCCGTTCTTCTGTGCTTTTGTTTTTACTGTTAGCTCCGGTCCTATCTGTTGGAGCCCACGCTTCCCATGAGCCGTTGCCCACTGGAATACTGGCGGAGCAACCAGTCCCGTTACGAGTGCCTGGCCCAACTTGCTCGTACATTTCTGTCAGCGCCTTGCACTAGCGTTGACTCTGAGCGTTTGTTTTCTGCTGCTGGACACGTGATGACCGAGCAAAGGAACCGACTCGCATGCGAGAAGGCAGAGATGCTAATCTTCATTAAAAAAAATCTCCCACTGATCCGACCAGAATAAAAAAAAACAGTAGAAGAGTTACCAAAAAAATAACAATACAGGGTCAAACATGAATCCATCTGTCTCGCTCTCTCTCCTCCTCTCTCTCTCTCTCCCTCTCTCTCTTTGAGAAAAAAAAACTTGAAAGTTTGAAACCTCAATGCTTTAGTAGTTTAGTGGGGAAGTTCTGTAAAATGACTTTGTTACTGTGTGGAACTTGTTTTGTTTTTGATACTGTGAGGAATGCACTTTTTCAGTTTGTTTGTATACTTTACATAGAGACATATCTGACTGCCAGTATTTAATTTGAATCCCAGGCCTATGCAAAGATTTGCAACAGTTCTAGAGGCCTTTATTTTATTTTTACATCACTGAGTGATGAACCTCACTATGGCAATTGGCAAATGTTTACATTTTGCAGTGTTATGTTTATGTTTACAAGTTATTGACAGATTGTGAATTTTCTGATTCAAATTATATTTATTTTGAAAAATAAATATGGTCACTTGATGACCGAGCAAAGGAACCGACTCACATGCAAGAAGGCAGAGATGCTAATCTTCATTAAAAAAAATCTCCCACTGATCCGACCAGAATTTAAAAAACAGTAGAGTTACCAAAAAAATAATAATACAGGGTCAAACATTAATCTCTGTCTCGCTCTCTCTCCCCCCCCCCCATCTCTCTCTCTCTCTCTCCCTCTTTGAGAAAAAAAATTAAAACAATTGAAAGTTTGAAACCTCAATGCTTTAGTCGTTTAGTGAAAAAAAAGGGTTCACTCAGTCATTTATATTGATTATTATTTACAAGTAATATTAACCCTTTGTTCTGTAAAATTACTGTTTGTTACTGTGTGGAACTTGTTTCAGTAGCTTATTTGTTTTTGATACTGTGAGGAATGCACTTTTTTAGTTTGTTTGTATACTTTACATAGAGACATATCTGACTGCCAGTATTTAATTTGAATCCCAGGCCTATGCAAAGATTTGCATAAGTTCTAGAGGCCTTTATTTTATTTTTACATCACCGAGTGATGAACCTCACTTTGGCAAATGTTTACATTTTGCAGTGTTATGTTTACAAGTTATTGACGGATTGTGAATTTTCTGATTCAAATTATATTTATTTTGAAAAATAAATATGGTCACTTTATCAGTCAAAACTGTTGTCTTGGCTTTGTTTTGTTCATAGTAGTAACGCTTGTTGTGTCATGATAAATCTGGTTAGGGCAAAACTACGGGAATATACATTTAAAAAAAAAATTATAATACAATAAATATCTGTTATCGGTTATCGGCTTGAGGAGCATAAAGTTATCGGTATCGGTATCGGTGTCAAAAAATCATTATCGTGCATCCCTAATCTTAACACAGATAGTGACCAAAGCCCACATCAAAGTTGAGCTTCTCGCAGTGTCACGTATGTAGCTTATCTTAACACAGATAGTGACCAAAGCCCACATCAAAGTTGAGCTTCTCGCAGTGTCACGTATGTAGCTTATCTTAACACAGATAGTGACCAAAACCCACATCAAAGTACGGGAGCATCGACAGGAAAGAAGGGGGGGACAGAAGAAGCAGCGACAAGCTCTGGTTCTGTAACATTAACCCTGACGGGGATGGTTCTCGCTTTACTTTCTATCACAACCGTGGAGAAGACACCGTGTTAGTCCCGGGTCCCCCCCTCACCCTCTACAGACTCGGAGTGTATCTGGACTGGCCCGCTGGCCACCTGTCATTCTACCAGGTCTCCGCTGATGACGACACACGGACCCACCTTCACACCTACAACACCACGTTCACTGAACCCCTCTACCCGTGGTTTTACATCCATGACGAGGTGACCTTGTGCAGAGTATACCAGAGTAATGACTCCTGGACGAGCTTCAGACCTGACATGTCAACTGTCTCTACAAGCACCGTATACAAGTCCAGGTTGCCCAGTGCAGGTGTGTTCAAGTGTGGTTCCACAGGGCTGGTGTTTGGAGTGGAGGGGGAGAGGGAGGTGCAGTACGAGACCGTCCAATGGGACGAGAGCCTCCTCCAGTCAGCTGGCATGACTCCTGCAGGTCCTCTGTTCAGGATCCAGTGTCCTCAGGGCTCTGTCTCCCAGCTACAGCTCCCACACTGTTTAACTTCAGCCGAGCTGTCCTGCGAATCCCCGTCTGTCGTCCACATCACCGATGATGTGATGATGACAAAACCAGCCACTAAGCTACAACTGAAGAAGTTTGCTCAGTATTTGTTTGGCACTTAGTTAGAGTGAAAGAAAAGCATGGATGTGCCAATATGTTTTTTTTGTTGTTGTTTATTTTGTATTGAAGGCCAAAGAGGGAGAATATATATATATTTTTTTGTTTTGTACCACAATAAGCTAAGTTCGAGTGGGGGTGTTAAATATATTATTATTATGTGCGCCCTTGCTCATTTGTGTTCTACAGAGGGCGATGTAGTAAATCCAGTACGTGACGTCATTGACGTTTCCTTTCCATTCCTGTTCCGGTCTATTATTTGTCAATGATTGTTGTTGATATATATAGCGGCACTACGACCGCATCTCGCCCCGCCTGAGAAATAAATATGCCTACGAGGCTAAAGATGATCAATGAGTCAATTGAGTTCTATTCAATCGCCACCGCAACGCACTCCGTTTAACACAATACAGTACGGCTCAATACACACAATTGTTAAGGGGCTGCAGACCAGAGATTGTTTACATCAGGGTCCCCATATTTGTAATTCATAGTGACATTTATGACATAGGGACATACATGGGTAGGGATTCACATCTTTTTACGGCTGTGGGTAGGGCCGGCGTTCCACATTGTTGTGGCATAATTGTGAATTTTTTATTGTGTGTTGTTTTATAGGTGCAGTTGATGGGAAGCACGTCATAGTCCAAGCCCCACCTTGCAGCGGTTCCCTGTATTTCAACTATATCGTTCTCCTCGCCATAGTGGATGCCCACTACCGCTTCCGCATGGTCGAGGTGGGAGCATATGGGAGAAGCAGCGATGGGGGAACGCTGTCTGCCTCCGTATTCGGCAGGGCCCTACGCGAAGGGACATTGGACCTGCCAGAGGACCTGGGCCGGTAGTAGACACTACAAACACCCACGTCCACACACCAGTACATAAATCCACTGACACCAATGATGAAGGACCACAATGGAAACAAGCCTATGGCTTTATTGTGTTTTATGAAATCCTATTGGTAAATGGAGAAAATGTATACCTGTTTTCATATTGTGATCCAATGTATATGTGTGATTTTCCATTCTAAACCAATAAACTATTCAATCAAATTCCCTCGCCCCTCTCTGCCTCCCCCCCTGTGATGCATGACACATGTTCTGTTTTATGATTTGGTTTGTATAAAAAGAATTGTGGTGCCATAGATAACAGTAAGATGTATTGTGAGGGATAAATCCATGGATTTGTAAGAGTCCATCTGACATTTGGGTAAAAAAAAGGTGTTCCTATAATGTAAAAGTATTTGTCTCTATATTTTTACGTTAGATTTTTTAACATACTTAAAGGTGCTATAGATTAAAAAAAATTAAGTATTGCTTCCCCCAAAAAAACAATTATTGATTAATGACTTCATCATAAAGATCATAAAAAAATATTGGCGGGTCCAAAATTAATGTTGTTGTTTACATGTTGTGTGCTCCCTACTTCCCATTTCCCCACATGGAACACCAGACATAGCTGTATACATGAGCTTGATTGTAATCATGTACACACTTTTCAAAATGGATTAACTGTGGGGTTCCACAAGGAAGCTGCCTATGGCCTTTGTTATACTCCATCTTTACTAATGATTTGCCGTTGGGTGTAAAACATGTTAGAACAATTATGTATGCTGATGACACAACATTATACAGTGCAGCTACATCTGAGAAAGCTGTAACTGACACCTTAAACAGGGCCTTAACAGACATTTCTGAATGGATTGAGTGTCAATAAATTTAATATTATCATTAAAAAGGTGAAGAGTAGTTTTTATGACTAGGAAATGTTCTGCTTTCATCACTCCCTCCATAACGAAATCAGTTATTCATTCTTTGGTTCTGTCTCACTTAGAATACTGCCCTGTTATCTGGTCGTCAGCTACAAAATCTGATTTGAAAAAGTTGCAGGTTGCTCAGAATAAAGCGGCTCGTCTGGCACCAGGCTGGTCATACAGGACAAGTATTGGTTTTATGCATGAACATCTGGCATGGCTGATGGTTGAAAATAAATGATCGCTGAGTCTTCTAATGCTGCTGCAGAACATTATCAGCACTGGTACAGTAAGCCATCTAGCTTGGCTCATCAGTTACAAATGACTTCTGAACATGGTTACAACATAGTGTTCCTGGCCTTGATTGCTATTTTTCCAGGGCTCAGGACCTCTCCTGTCGCCCTCTCCAGCAACGCAGCTACCAGTCGGCCTGCGAATCGTGAAACTCGAAATGCAGCGATGGGGGTCAAAATGGTCTCTATGCAGACCAAAATAATTTTTTCGTTGCTCTCCCTCATGCGCATAGTGTTCCTGGCCTTGTTTGCTATTTTTCCAGGGGTCAGGACCTCTCCTGTCCCCCTCTCCAGCGACGCCGTTACCAGACGGCCTGCGAATCGTGGAACACGAAAATGGTCTCTATGCAGACCAAAATAATTTTTTCGTTGCTCTACCCAATGTGCAGTGTTCCTGGCCTTGTTTGCTATTTTTCCAGGAGTCAGGACCTCTCCCGTCCCCCTCTCCAGCAACGCCGTTACTAGCTAGTCTGTGCGTTGTGAATCGCAGAATGCGATTATGGTGATCAAAGTGATCCTGGCCGTGCCTACCACTCCTCCCGGAATGCCGGAGGTGGCCATGCGGCATCCGACCCTCTCTTTGTGGGTCTTGTTTGCGTGCCTCACATCCATGGTCCAAAAGCGGACCGCGCTCAAAGTACTTCATATTCTTGTCAAGCAGATCGCGACGTTTCGATAAATATTTTATCTTCTTCAGGCTATGCTTGTGTAACGGGTGTAAAACTCACTCCCCAGAGGCATCCAAACTGAGCGCTTAGGAGGGAATTCCTTTCTTGGCGCAGCGGTTTGTGATGTCGCCCGCAGTGCGGACGCCTGGGGTTCGACTCCCACTCAAGGCATGGTCGAATTCGTGGCAGGGGCGAGTTGCCTCTGTTACACTTGACTTATTTTAATTATTCACTGGCTCCCTGGCCATGTTTTTCTCTCTTACTACCTGTCTTTGTATTCTGTCGTACAAGGGGTTTAATGTGTTTATTCAATGGTCCACTGGCCATGTCTTTCTCTCTTAATAGATGTCTCTGTGTTCCGTCGTATGAGTGAAGTGAGCTCCGGACTGCGTCTCCCTTTTATAAGGAGGGAGGGACTGGCCCTCTTCTAATTGGCTCCCCTTGTTGAGGGGCGTGGTCCCACTTGATTGACAGCTGACCGTACTTTCCCACACCAGTTGTCAAACTTTATTTAATTTCCTAATTGCCTAAATTAGAACAGATTATTTTTATATTAAAATTAATTAATTGTTATCCCACCACCCAGGTTTATACAGGGGCACTTTTATTACACCAATTTGTCTTTTACATCAAACCGAGTCTGACTAGAGCTTTACATGTGTGTAACCGGCTGTGACACACCAGCTGTTGATCATTTGAGTTAATTAAAAAATAAAAACGAACCCCAACGCCTGGGTTAGAACAGGGTATTTATATATTTTTTAATTACTTATACAAGGGCATTTTCATTCCATCAATTTGTATTTTTTTTTTTATTTGTTTCTTTACGTCAAACGAGGTCTGACTAGAGTTTTACATGGGTGTAGCCTGGTTGTGTCTCATCCGAGTTAATAATGAATCACCCCAATGCCTAGGTTAGAACAGGGTATTTTTATATTCAAATAAATTAATTGTTATCCCACCACCCAGGTTTATACAAGGGCATTTTTATTACAACAATTTGTCTTTTACATCAAACAGAGTCTGACTAGAGCTTTGTGTGTGGCTGTGACACACCAGCTGTTGACCCTTTGAGTTAATTAATGAATCACCCCAATGCCTAGGTTAGAACAGGGTCTTTTTATATTTTAATTACTCATACAGGGGCATTTTTATTACCTTAATTTGCCTTTTTTAACTTTTGTTTATTTCTGATTCCATATTTTACTTGTCAGTCATGCATTGCCGGCATCGCCCACCATTAGAACCGCGTGGAATATGTCCTTCGACCAACCAGCGTTGGATCAATAAATGCGATCGATACCCGGAATGGCGATCACAAATCGGAAAAACCCTCTCGCAGACCATCCGATCCCCCTTATTGCATGGTGAAATACAAGCTGCAGAAAACGATAAAAACATACTTATACTTTAGACCATACTTTAGTATGAATATGTGAATGAAAAAGTTTAACGTTGCTACACCATGAACAATACATATAGGACCTTGAATGGGCCCTAATAATGGCAATCTAGCAATAGAATTTAAAAAGTTATAGCCCTGCAAAGAAGGGGAACTTCTCCATGTTAAATAGAGCTGGCAACGGATGGTATATCATAAATTTAGCCTTAGGCAATCAAAGTGTTAACACTTTCAGAGCCGGCCGTGTTTTCCTTTTTACCCCCTTGAATGCCCATCAACCACTTCAATGTTAGTGTTAATATCGCCTAATCTATGTTTTAAATTATGGCTATGTGTCTAATCTGCCCGTCGCTTATCAATGACTCATTTCCCCCCCCCCCCCCAACCACCTCCAATGTAAATTACCCAGTATGGTTGTCAATATCCCAATGTACCCAACCCCCCCCCACCCAACCTCCTCCAATGTACAGTTTCTACGTCAAATGTATATACACCCTTTTCTTGACTCCTTCTGTATCACAAACAGTACTGTATTTGCAAATCTGGTATGTCATAAATGTATAGATGTAGCAGTACTGACTATCTGTATGTCATGTATGTCATATATGTCCTGATGAATTGAAAATGGGGGACCCTGATGTAAACAAGACGAAAGTCTTTCTCTGGTCTGCATCCCCTTAACAATTGTGTGTATTGAGCTGTACTGTATTGTACCCATTCTGCAATCTGTTAATAAAGTTTTCAATCAATCAATCAATCAATCAACATTGTCGAAGCGGATTCTTTTTTTATCGGTTCATTTCCGTTTTGTAGCATTTTGAAAAGCCCTCGTTTTCACGGAAAATAAAAAGATTCTGTGATAAACGCCCTGTACTGGAATATTCTAGAACGTTGTCATTTTTCGGCCTATTTATGAATCGTTTTCAAATAAACGCTAGATTATCAATAGTATATGTGTACGTATGCACGCTGGTGCCGCCAGCTGAAAATCGATTCTCTTATTTCCTGATCGCTCGCACAGCCAAATCACATAGGGGAAAAGCTTATATCTCCGTGAAAACAGGTCTGATTATCCTGAGACTGGTAAAATAGATTCCTTACCTGAGATCAGATGGTATCCAAAAAGATTATTCCAATTCCTGATCGCCATTCCAAAAATCGATCCTTTTATTGATCCAATGCTACGTACTGTAAAGACATATTACACGCTGTTCTGATGGTCCACAATGACTCAGAGCGGCTCGGGGTACATGCGTGAGAAGTACAATGTGGATTCCGGAGTTTTTTTTTCTCATCCATTTTCATTGAGTCCATTCCAAAAGGGTGCATTACCATCTGGGAGACGATAGGGGGCGCTTTTTTCACATCTGAGCGCCTGGTGGGGCTGGTTTCCCAACGGTAGACTCGGTTGATGAAATATGAATTCAGAACGCTAATAAAAAAGATTTCATGCTAATTATCGTGCTGGGCATTCAGGGGGCGGGCTGCTAACACGTGTTATGTCGTGGCTGGCATTCAAAGTGTTAAGAGTCAGATAGTCCTAACAGTGTTTATTATTAACACATTGGCTGCCACTGGGATGAGTCTAATATCACTAGAGATGACCAGCATATGTAAACAGACTTGGGGCTGTTTGTAGAGCTAAATCTATACTTTATAGTATTGCTAATAAGGAAAAGCAAATGTGATCATTATACTGATCAGGTAATAGCATCACAGGGTGATTCAAAAAGGACATGGTCAGTTCTAAACAAAGTACTAAACAGGGACAAAAAAGCATCAGTGCTCCCTGACCCTGCAAACATGTCACAGCAGGATCTCTCTGATAAATTCAATACCTACTTTGCATCCATTGGTGAAGATCTGGCGAATAAAATTAGCCATCCCGGGGGTGTGTCTTTTAAACAGTATTTATCAGGTAACTATATTAACTCTTTTTTCATGAAACCAACTGACCATGATGAACTATTCAACATTATCATGAAGATGAAGGACACTCGCACAGCCGGTGCTGATGGAATATGCAGCAAAATCCTAATAGCCATAGCCAATATTATAGTCAGACCACTCGCTCACTGTATTAATTTGTCCTTACTACATGGTGTGGTGCCAAAAAACATCAAAATTGGGAGAATAATACCCATATATAAACCAGGTGACAAAAATAGTATTAATAATTACCGTCCAATATCCGTATTACCAGCTCTATCCAAAGTCTATGAGAGAGTTGTGTACAATAGATTAAGCGAATACACCACCAAGCTAGATATACTCACCAATTCACAATACGGCTTCAGGAAAAAGAGAACTACAAACATGGCAATATTAGACCTAATAGAAAAAATACATGATGCCATTGATCAGGGTGATTGTGGGGTGGGCGTTTTCCTCGATCTATCAAAGGCTTTTGACACCATTGACTTCACCATTCTACTTGGGAAACTACACCATTATGGCATAAGGGGTCTGGCTCTCAACTGGTTCAGTAGCTATTTACATGGTAGGCAACAGTACGTCGATATAAAAAATCACAAATCAATAAAAATGGACATCAAATATGGGGTCCCCCAGGGGTCAATTCTAGGGCCTTTACTATTTATTCTCTATATAAATGACTTTGTCAACTCATCTGTACTTCTGCACAAAGTTATATTCGCTGATGACACTAATTTGTTTCTGTCACATAAAAATCCACTCAAGCTACAAGATCTACTCAATACAGAACTACAAAAAGTGGACACCTGGTTCAAATGCAACAAGTTATCACTAAATCTCAGCAAAACAAACTTTATTGTCTTCCACTCAAATTGGATGCGCACACATCACATGTGCATAAAAATAAATGGAAAGGAGCTGTCAAGAGTGGCGTCCACAAAATTCCTGGGGGTCATCATCGATGAGTCACTCAACTTCAAATGCCACATAAAATACCTACAAACAAAACTGTCCAAATATGTTGGCTTATTCTGCAAAATACGTCATTTTCTTCCCTTGCCTGCCCTTCTCACTTTATACAAAACCCTGTTTGAACCCCTCATTAATTACTGTAACGTCATATGGTGCAACACATACCCCAGCCATCTCAAAAAACTAGAAAGCCTACAAAAGAGGGTACTACGAGTGCTGTCATGGTCCGGGTATCGAGCGCCCTCAAAGCCTCTTTTCCATCGCTTTGGTCTCCTGAGGCTCGCTGAATTTAACATTCATCAAAACGCATCAATTATGTATCAAGTTGTCAACAACATGAATCACAGACTGTCTGAGCTTGTCCCAGTCTGCCAACCACTGCACATCCACAACACAAGAAACAAGCATCTTATATCTGGCAAGAGGAGAAGGCTAAATTGTGCTAGCCTAAGCATAGCATGCAGGGGTCCACAGATCTGGAACAAGCTTGATGAAAATCTAAAAATGACTAATACCTTTAAAACCTTTAAAAAATCACTGAAAGAGGAACTGATAAAATCATATCTCTAATTAAAATTATAACTTAGGAATAAAATTGTCTGTATTATGTATCTCTGTTATATGTCAGTTAGTAGGTAGGTGTGTAAACCTACCCACGTTGTATTTTTTTGTTTTGTTTTTGTTTGTTTGTTTTTGTTTATTTGTTATTGTTTTGTTTGTTCATATTCTGTTTGTATCTGTGTTCAGGCTCCTCCTCCAAAAGCTTTAAATAGCTTCTTGGGAGACCTGGCACATGCACACAATTTGCGACATGTTATCACATGAGGATACTCGCATGTAAAATGTATCGTGTGTGTGTGTGAATAAATTCATTCATTCATTCATTCATATCTGTCCATTCTCATTGTCAATTGAGACCATAAACCGTCCCTTCAAAATGGCTTAAAGAAATAATTTTTTCATCAATACGTTCTCATTTTATAGCGTCTTGAATATAAGCGTTATAAGGGATTCCGGCTAGGATATTTCCTGGAAGGCTGGATAAAGGGCTAATAGCTACTAACGTTATATCCAATGGCATTTCCGTTATACAGAAGCTACAGATTAAACTCAAACTGCATATGATCGGTACGATCCTCAAGCATGTATGTATGAAAGGGGGGGGGGCGGGGGACGTCGTTTCTCATTATTGATTACCAATAACCGTGTTCGTCTAAGTAGCCACATAGGCTGATCGGCTCGTTGAGTATCATAACAAGGCCCGATCGGGCTGTAATTTATGTGAAAAAGATCTTACCATGAGCCGGTTGGATCCGCCAGACCATTTCCCAGTTATCGATCGCCATCTGGTAGATCGATATGTCCATTGGCTGATGATAAATCCCCTTACTGCATCACACTGAAATCCGCGATCCAAAACGTATTCCGTGCAACAGACAATAGCTATTGCTTCAGGTGAGTAGAAAACTACATTAGAGAAAAGAAAAAAAAAGACAACTTCGGCCACAGGGAACACTGCATTATCGCGATAGCGCCCCTAAGAGGATCTGGCCGGTAATGCACTTTCTCGAATTCAAAGAGTAGGGTACATCTGCAGTGCAGCTCGGCGACCTTGAATAGGTTATTAAAATGGAATAAAAGTCAAAACAACTTGCCACGGATATATCCGTCCTTCGGTCCTTTAAGCATGGATTCGAAACACGGATATATCCGTCCTTGGGCGCCATTGTGTTAAGCATGGATTCGAAACACGTATATATCCGTGGTCGGGCGCCATTGTGTTAAGAGTCAGACAGTCCTAACAGTGTTTATTATTAACACTTTCAGAGCCGGCCGTGTTTTCCTTTTTACCCCCTTGAATGCCCATCAACCACTTCAATGTTAGCGTTAATATCGCCTAATCTATGTTTTAAATGATGGCTATGTGTCTAATCTGCCCGTCGCTTATCAATGACTCATTTTCCAGTCAACATTGTCGAAGCGGATTGTTTTTTTATCGGTTCATTTCCGTTTTATAGCATTTTGAAAAGCCCTCGTTTTCAAGGAAAATTAAAAGATTCTGTGATAAACGCCCTGTACTGGAATATTCTAGAACGTTGTCATTTTTCGGCCTATTTATGAATCGTTTTCAAATAAACGCTAGATTATCGATAGTATGTGTACGTATGCACGCTATATAGGCGAGCTGAGAATCGATTCTCTTAGTTCCTGATCGCTCGCACAGCCACACAGCCACACACACACATAGGGGAAAAGCTTATATCTCCGTGAAAACAGGTCTGATTATCCTAAGACTGGTAAAATAGATTCCTTACCTGAGATCAGATGGTATCCAAAAAGATTATTCCAATTCCTGATCGCCATTCCAAAAATCGATCCTTTTATTGATCCAATGCTACGTACTGTAAAGACATATTACACGCTGTTCTGATGGTCCACAATGACTCCGAGCGGCTCGGGGTACATGCGTGAGAAGTACAATGTGGATTCCGGAGTTTTTTTTTCTCATCCATTTTCATTGAGTCCATTCCAAAAGGGTGCATTACCATCTGGGAGACGATAGGGGGCGCTTTTTTCACATCTGAGCGCCTGGTGGGGCTGGTTTCCCAACGGTAGACTCGGTTGATGAAATATGAATTCAGATCGCTAATAAAAAAGATTTCACGCTAATTATCGTGCTGGGCATTCAGGGGGCGGGCTGCTAACACGTGTTATGTCGTGGCTGGCATTCAAAGTGTTAAGAGTCAGATAGTCCTAACAGTGTTTATTATTAACACATTGGCGGCCACTGGGATGAGTCTAATATCACTAGAGACGACCAGCATATGTAAACAGACTTGGGGCTGTTTGTAGAGCTAAATCTATACTTTATAGTATTGCTATCTGTCCATTCTCATTGTCAATTGAGACCATAAACCGTCCCTTCAAAATGGCTTAAAGAAATAATTTTTTCATCAATACGTTCTCATTTTATAGCGTCTTGAATATAAGCGTTATAAGGGATTCCGGCTAGGATATTTCCTGGAAGGCTGGATAAAGGGCTAATAGCTACTAACGTTATATCCAATGGCATTTCCGTTATACAGAAGCTACAGTTTAAACTCAAACTGCATATGATCGGCACGATCCTCAAGCATGTATGTATGAAAGGGGGGGGGCGGGGGACGTCGTTTCTTATTATTGATTACCAATAATAACCGTGTTTGTCTAAGTAGCCACATAGGCTGATCGGCTCGTTGAGTATCATAACAAGGCCCGATCGGGCTGTAATTTACGTGCAAAAGATCTTACCATGAGCCGGTTGGATCCGCCAGACCATTTCCCAGTTATCGATCGCCATCTGGTAGATGGATATGTCCATTGGCTGATGATAAATCCCCTTACTGCATCACACTGAAATCCGCGATCCAAAGCGTATTCCGTGCAACAGACAATAGCTATCACTTCAGGTGAGTAGAAAACTACATTAGAGAAAAGGAAAAAAAAAGACAACTTCGGCCACAGGGAACACTGCATTATCGCGATAGCGCCCCTAAGAGGATCTGGCCGGTAATGCACTTTCTCTAATTCAAAGAGTAGGGTACATCTGCAGTGCAGCTCCGCGACCTTGAATAGGTTATTAAAATGGAATAAAAGTCAGTTATAGCTTGCGACTGAGTCAAGATTTCCATAACACCACAAACATGAACCATGTTTACAATGCCGGCTGGACCCAAAGTCCTACTACCCGACGCCATTGTGGAGAGGAAAGTAGCCAGCTGAGCCATAACACTGGCCGCCGCTAAATGCCATCCTGTAGCAGTATACCACTCATCCGTCCATACTGCCACCCTCCGAGCCGATTTGCTATCAAGCATCGGCCGGGCGGAACGTCGTTCATCCCCGCCTGGGCACAGGAAAAAAGCTACCTGGCTGCTTAGCCACGGTACCCCCGGCCTGCACCCTGTTGTTAGCCCCTTTACCTGCAAAAAAGGTAAATAGGACTCAGCGAACCCCCCCACATCCACCACCGACTGACCTTCATCAATGAAGCTGGTAAGAGGAGGGAAAAGCGGTATCCCGCGGCGGGGATTATTAGACATTCCAGCGTCAACATCAGCGTTAGCAGAAGTAGCAGTAGCAGCATTAGTGTTAACAGCATGCTCCAGGATTGCCAGGAAATCGTCCACTGCAGTGGAACGATCGCCAAGCCGCCCCGGCCCTGGCGCTGAAACATACTCCACAGCATTACCAACACCGAGATTGATGCCTACTGACACAGACCTCACCTTTGTACAAGCCGACCCGCTAGTCAAACCTTGCACGCTGCCCCTCGGTCTGCCGTCGTCAGCCGAGGAACCATCAGCACAGGTCTCATGTGTCGCTGAAACAAGCTCCGAAGAAGCCAGGGAAAAGCAATCCTCCGGTAAGCTTTCAACATTATGAATCTTCTCTGATCTTTTCATCCTGCTAGTTACGTACGGTGCACGCAGCCGATACGATGGAACGAAAATAGAGGAAGAGTGTTTGGTGACCATAGCCATGGTTACATAGGCTACGCCTCCATAGGGGCGGGGCCCGATCAGGTATGGGTGCATTAAGTTGTTCGTATTGGAGTACAGTAGGTACTAGGAGATAAGGGGTATCTCAGTAGGGCTAGAGCGGGACGCGATGGCCATATACGATATATAACTAGTATTTAAACTGAATGACTCGTATACAGAATAAAGCAGTTTTTTTATTTGATTTTATTAGGAAAACCACAGTATCGTACACAACATTGTAGTATCATGACCCTGTACTCCAGAGGGTTGCACTTAAAAGCGTTACTTAAAAACACTTATTTCCAAAGTGGTCCTCGATGGAAAACACAGTAAAAACACAATACAATAAAAACAAAACACAATAAAACAAGTCATAAAATACGTACCCTGCACTACACTAAGAAGATGGAAAAAAAATGTAATCTCAAACCTACACTTCTTCCCAAAGAGGCGCCTTTACTTTTGTTTAAAAAAAACGCTTTAGTCTGGCTTTGCTTGATGTGCAGAGAGGCAGGCTGTTCCACGTGGAGATACCAGGCTGTTCCACGTGGAGATACCAGTGTAAAATAATGAATTTCTGGCCGTCTTACGCTTTACACCAGGAACACAGTAGGACATAGTGCTGGCTCTTGTGTCACGGTGGTGTTTATTTCTTACCATGTCCACATGAGGACATGTACTCTGGGGCTCTACCTACCATTAACTATATCATACATGTGGTTTAGTTTTAGTTGTTTGACTCTATCCTCGACTGGTAATAATCCTACTCTTTTCCTTTCTGTGGGACCGACATGAGTCCTGGGAGGAGCATTCAGCATGTATCTAAAGACGTGGTTCTGTGCAACCTGTCATTTGTTCTTAAGCTTTTGTGAAAGGCCACTATACCACGCGGAACAAGCGTAGTCAAAGTGGCATTGTACGAGTTTTTTTTTACGTTAAAATTAAGAAAGTGTGTGTATATCGATACAGAAATGTCAGCTTCTTTGAGATCTTGGATAGAGCTTGGTCCAGGGAAACGCCAAGATATTTGACAATTGTTTTGCTTTCGATTGTGTTTCCTTCACACTGTACCTTGATTTTCTCACATTTCTTGAGCCTCTTATTTGTGCCAAATAGGATGGATTCTGTCTTTCCTAGATGTAGTGACAGCTTGTTGTCGATCAACCAGTAATTATACTGAATGACTCGTATACAGAATAAAGCAGTAATTATACTGAACGACTCGTATACAGAATAAACCAGTAATTATGCAGAAGAAATGACAACACAACCATAACATGTTTAATTTTTTATTTTCAAGAGCGTGACGCTACAAAAGCAGATCAGTGACTTGCTAAGAAAATACTCAATAAAAATTATTTAGAAAAAATAAGTGATTTCATAACAGATTCAAGTTCCTCAGAAATGCCTCTAAAATCACTACAGTCCTAATAACATTCTGTAGTGTCTGCAATAAACACAACAAGCCTCTATTCAGTCTGACAGCAAAACAGCTCTCCTCTCCTCTCCTCATCTTTCCCTTCCTCCTCTCCTCTCCTCATCTCTCCCTTCCTCCTCTCCTCTCATCATCTCTCCCTTCCTCCTCTCCTCTCCTCATCCCTCCCTCCTCTCCTCATCTCTCCTCTCCTCATCTCTCCCTCCCTCCTCTCCTCATCTCTCCTCTCCTCCCTCCTCTCTCCTCCCTCTCCTCTCCTCATCTCTCCTCATCTCTCCTCTCCTCATCTCTCCTCTCCTCCTCATCTCTCCTCTCCTCCTCTCCTCTCCTCTCCTCTCCTCTCTTCTCCTCTCCTCTCCCCTACGGTACCTAACGGTGGAGCTTAGAGATACAGCCGAGGTCATTCCTCCTCGTACCGGCTCCTTGCTTCCTTCCCACAATGCACCTGGGAGCCCACAGGGAGATCTTTCCCGCTCAGAATTCCCACTTTGTTCATGGCTTATTTACGATATTGGCAAATAAGTGGTATATATTGGTAAATTGGTGGTATAATATAAGAACGGACTCTTGGAAGGGATTCTGGGACTGAAGCGAGGAAGAAGGATGAAAAACCGCCCAAAAACATGCTGCTAAAACATATAAAAAAACATTAAAAAAAAAGTAAGGATAATTCTGTCTATTTCACTCCTTATCTGCAAAAAAGAAGACAAAAAAACTATAAAGAAATAAAACAGCAGGGGGCCACCAAGGCAGGTTCATTAAGTGTGTTTGCATTAATATTGTGATATTATTCAGTTCTTAAAGCCCTAATCAGTGAACCACATGTGACTACGCAAGCCTAGCATAGTATCTGGAATATCAACGTAAACACTGTGTCCTGAATCGGACCTTAACCAGGATATTAGCTAGTATCTGGAATATCAATGTGGTTGGTCTGAGAGCAGGACCTGGTAAGTCAGCTAATGGACGGCAGGACCTGGTAAGTCAGCTAATGGACGGCAGGACCTGGTAAGTCAGCTAATGGCTACACATTGTCTACTCTACTTCATACCTCTTTTTTTTTTGTGTCCTCTTTTTCCCAATTTAGTCGTTATTCCAATTCCCCTCCCCTCCCCTACTGGGTTGTTGTGCGCATGTTCCTCCTACTGGTCGGTACAAGGGAACCCTGAAGTCCACCACATGCTTCCTCCGACACATGTGGAGACAGCCAGTGGCTCTCTTCTCACCTGGCAGCGAGGACTCTCATTGGTGAAGCGTAACGTGTGGGAGGTCACGCTGCCTTCACCATTTCCTGCCTTTCGCTGAGCAGGCGCCCAGACCTGACCTGTAGGCGTCACTGTCCACAACGCCAGATTACCACCCACGGCTTCCCTCCCCCTAACTCAGCCACATGAGTTAGTACGACGGCTGGCCCAAGCCGCAGGCAATGCTGACTCCGGGAGTCGAGACCGCAGCCTCTTGCATTGGTGACGAGCGCAATCTCCGCTACGCCACCCGACCGCTACTATACTTCATACTTAAGTAACAAATCCAAACTATCCCTTTAATTTCTCAGCAATGAATAAAAACAAGGTTATAGGTTTCATATGTGGTTTGTCTTAATCCTGTGACCTCATTCTGAAAAAAATAAGAATTCAATAACAAATCAATCAACAACAGCGAGTCTAAACAGCCCTCTACCATCAGTCTATTATAGAGGGCTCCACCTTCTCTTAAAGGGATATTTCGCTTTAGTATAACTTTTCAAGTTTCATCAGTCTTACCTCTATCTGAAGTCATCTACTAGTAAGAGAGATAGGAGCTGGACTCCCTAGCGAGGGTGGGGGAGAGGAGGAGCCTTGCTAAGCTCCAGGCCATCAGGGACAACCCCTCCCACCCACTATACACAGACCCCTCCCACCCACTACACACAGACCCCTCCCACCTCCTATACACAGACTTGGCTGACAGGAGGAGCATATTCAGTGCCAGGCTCACACTACCTAAATGTAGCACTGAACGGCACTGAACGGCACAGGAAGTCCTTCATTCCGACAGCCATCAGACTATACAATGCATCACTGTGCCTCACACGCGGGGTAAGGGAGAGGTGGGCTATCGCATCATCGGTTCAGGAGAAGACGCGTTTCGCTTGTAAAGATGGTGATGCAAGGGGGGGCGTCTTCGGAATTGCGCACTCTGGAGGCCGGTCTCAGAAAGTAGCGTCTTCAGGCTGCCAGAACGCAGTTCCGTGTGGCTGAAAGGTGCAAACGATCAAATACTTTGCCTGATATGACCAAAATCAGTTTAGTCTGGACATGGCCTTACAATAAAGTGCTAAAACCAAGTAGGCTACTTAAATTTTTTACGCTAGAACTCCCAAAATGGCATTAGCATAAAACAGAAGGTAGGCCAGCTGTAGTTTATATAGCTTACATGAAACTGTCTCGAGGTTCCACAAGTTAATCAAAAGTAAGGTATTTCCAACCGGGGCTTGAGCTCAGAGTGAAAATCACTGGCTTGTTAATGTTGTTGTTGTTGTTCATTAAGTCGCACGTTGTTCAGCTCAATGACGTCGCATGTCTCCTGTCCATCATGCTGCGCATTCAGGCCACGCCCACCGGGGGATGTTTTCTTTTATTCTCTCTTTAATTATTTTCATATAATATATATATAATTTTTTTTTTTTTTTACAAGTCGATTATTAATTTCAATATAGAATATTCGTTGACAGCCCTACAAGTACAATTAGTTACTGCACACTACATCACCCCTGAGTGGAACATGGAAAGCCAAACTTCACCCCACTGTACCGAAAACCCGTACCGAACCGTGACTTCAAAACCGAGGTACGTACCGAACCGTGGTTTTAGTGTACCGTTACACCCCTACTTTACATAGAGGCAAGACTGCTAGTTTACTAGTAGATGACTTTACATAGAGGTAAGACTGTTAGTTTACTAGTAGATGACTTTACATAGAGACTGCTAGTTTACTAGTAGATGACTTTACATAGAGGTAAGACTGCTAGTTTACTAGATTACTTTACATAGAGGTAAGACTGTTAGTTTACTGGTAGATGACTT
>NW_028174876.1:403639-406139 GCF_963971535.1 Notolepis coatsorum
AGCTCTGATTGACTGTCACCTGTGGGGTGTTGTTGTCACTAATCACTGCGTGTGGTTTGCTGGGATGTTGCCTTTATAGTAGGGATGCCCCGATCGATCGGCCACCGATCGTTATCGGCCGATAATCAGTATAAATATGCGATCGGGGAATTCCGATAATGAGTCATATTCGCCGATCGCGGAAACTGATCAAGTGGATATCTCACTCGCTTGTCTCAGACGCACAGGACCTGCAAACTGCTCCTCCTCCCTAGCCCCGCCCGCCCCCGTGTAGAGTTTGTAAACAAAGAGGTGCGGCTCCTCTGCTCGAGTCTGTAGTGCATTCGACCTGCGCTAACGTTAGCTACCTAGCTATCGTTACTGTTTAAACAAAATTACCCAGTCAACTATTCACGTTTAGTAGGCATTGTCTAACGGTATTTAGCCGGCTAGCTACCGATAGCTCCTGATATCAACAAATGATCCAGAAAATCTAGTAGTCCATGTTCATACCTCCGGTAGCTTGCGTTAGCTTGCGTTAGCTGACGTTAGTTTACTGTTTAAAATGAAATGTCCCATTGAACTAAAGTTCTGTCTTAACGTCATCTAGCCGGCTAGCAGTAGCTACAGATAGCTCTTGATATCAATGTCTTATAACATTGATTTAATGCGTATTCGAGCTGAGGGCTTGCTGAATGTGAAATGACCAAAGCATAACGTTACCAATAGGGTCCCGCTGCAGCGCCGGAGAATCCTTTTTGGAGCTGGGCTACTAGAGTACACACAGACAGTGGAGCTGTTTGCAGATAGCGAGCATTTTGACTTGTTGCGTGGTGGCGATGTCTCGCAGATAATACAAGTACAAGTCTAATTATATAATATATATATTTTATAAAAAAAAAAAAAAAAAAAAAAAAAAAAGACTTTTTATATAAAATAAGTTTTAATTTCTTTTTAATCAAAAACGATCGGTATCGGATCGGTATCGGCCGATATGGCTCACGACGATCGGTGATCGGTATCGGTGGCAAAAAACGTGATCGGGGCATCCCTACTTTATAGTAATCTCTTGTTTCTCTGTCTGTTGTCGGATCTTCAACAGAACTACCGCGAGCAGTCGGCCTCGGACAAGAAGTGGGACCTCGTGTCTTTGCTGTTATTATTTAGTGTTCTTCTTTATCCGTCTTGTGTACGGTTCTCGTTCCCTTAAATACCTCTCAGTTGTCGCCTGGCTACTTATTCTTTATCGTTACAGTATCTTGCTCTAGTGATTTCTGATAATAAAAGAACACATATTTTGAGAAGAGCAACCCCATCTCCGCCTCCTTATTACCTTCTACTATTGGACTAAACTTCCTACCTTGAATCGTAACACATAAAACAGAACGCAGTTAGTTTCTCTACCTTTCTGTGAACGTCTAGCAAAAAACGGTGTTGCAATACGATGAAAAATGGTGGAGAAATTTACATTATAAAAAAGATGGCAGAATTCAGTACTGTATCTACAAAACCTTCTGTTTAATCATCTTCCCTTTATTCATTTGCTTAGATTTGTCAGGTCTGGTAAATTTTTGCATGGTGTTATTCACAGTCAAAGATCAATTTTAGTTTTTAAATTGAATTGCTATTCTCATTTGGTTCATTACAATTTACTCAAGCCTAGTAACAGACACACTATTTCTGACACTGGGAATACATTCCCTGAGATCCATAGATGTCCCTAGATTCAGATACCAAGATCATGCAAATGGACCATTTAAAAAAAATCTGTAAATCTGTAAAACGTCCTTGTGGAATGAGTGACAGAGTGAAAGATTTTAATAATACATTTTTTTTTTTATATATATTATTTTTTTTGTGGATGGAAGAGCCACACATTGACGGGCAAAGAGCCACATGCGGCTCGCGAGCCACGGGTTGGCCACCCCTGGTGTAGAGAATAGGGCTTAAGAGGTTAAGGTCTCGACGGGGTCCTACCTGGTTCTTAAGAGGTTAAGGTCCTACCTGGTTCTTAAGAGGTTAAGGTCTCGACGGGTCCTACCTGGTTCTTAAGAGGTTAAGGTCCTACCGGGGTCCTACCTGGTTCTTAAGAGGTTAAGGTCTCGACGGGGTCCTACCTGGTTCTTAAGAGGTTAAGGTCTCGACGGGTCCTACCTGGTTCTTAAGAGGTTAAGGTCCTACCGGGGTCCTACCTGGTTCTTAAGAGGTTAAGGTCCTACCGGGGTCCTACCTGGTTCTTAAGAGGTTAAGGTCTCGACGGGGTCCTACCTGGTTCTTAAGAGGTTAAGGTCCTACCTGGTTCTTAAGAGGTTAAGGTCCTACCTGGTTCTTAAGAGGTTAAGGTCCTACCTGGGTCCTACCTGGTTCTTAAGAGGTTAAGGTCCTACCTGGTTCTTAAGAGGTTAAGGTCCTACCTGGTTCTTAAGAGGTTAAGGTCCTACCTGGTTCTTAAGAGGTTAAGGTCCCGACGGGTCCTACCTGGTTCTTAAGAGGTTAAGGTCCTACCTGGTTCTTAAGAGGT
>NW_028174876.1:408639-448987 GCF_963971535.1 Notolepis coatsorum
CTTTATCAACCTTTATTAACATTTATTAACCTTTATTAACCTTTATTAACCTTTATCAACCTTTATTAACCTTTATCAACCTTTATCAACCTTTATCAACCTTTATTAACCTTTATCAACCTTTATCAACCTTTATTAACCTTTATTCACCTTTATTAACCTTTATCAACCTTTATCAACCTTTATTAACATTTATCAACCTTTATCAACCTTTATTAACCTTTATCAACCTTTATCAACCTTTATTAACCTTTATCAACCTTTATCAACCTGTATTAACCTTTATTCACCTTTATTAACCTTTATTAACCTTTATCAACCTTTATCAACCTTTATTAACCTTTATTCACCTTTATTAACCTTTATTAACCTTTATCAACCTTTATTCACCTTTATTAACCTTTATTAACCTTTATTAACCTTTATCAACCTTTATCAACCTTTATCAACCTTTATTCACCTTTATTAACCTTTATTAACCTGTATCAACCTTTATTAACCTTTATCAACCTTTATCAACCTGTATCAACCTTTATCGCCTAAAGGTACATGCCTAAGTAAATGGAAGATTGCTCCACTTCTACAAGGTCAATTTGCATGTTCTTGGTATCTAGGAACATCTAGGGACCTGGGGGTATGTATTTCCAGTGTCAGAAATATTGTGTCTGTTACTAGGCTGAGTAAATTGTAATGAATAAATTAATTATGATTAATTATGATTTATGATTTTGATGATGATGATCAAAAATTGATGCGGGGCATGAGAAAATGCTCACTGAGCTCATTCACCACCTTATTGAGATCATGTGTACAAAAAATCTAAGCAAATGAACTGCGGGAACATGATTAAACAGAAGGATTTGTAGATACAGTAATTAATGATAATCGACTTTAATTATAAATTCATATTTGACCTTGAACTTGACCTTGACCTTATTAGGGCCAAATCATACATCTATGGATAGGGAAAATGCTCCTCTTTCCAATGGCAGGGTTGAATCTGGATTTAGTCATTTCTTGCGGTTTTTACGATAATTAGCATTTTCCGATAAATTTGTATTTCCGATAAATCGTATAAAACATACACTTTGACTACTGTTTTTGATAGGGTTATGGTCTTTACTCTTGGCTACAAAAAAAATATTTAAAAACATTGACCTCTTAACATCCAAGGGCCCACATGTGGACGATTCTTTGCCGACCTCTAGTGGCTCGGGTGTGCATTTCTTTTAATACACTATATAGATAGAATTAAATCCCTATTTGTTGCCTGTCGATTGCCCTTTCAGGTGACAAAATCCGTTCAGCGGTTCTCGGGTTACATGCCGATATGTGAGGCGTGCCCCAAAGTACGCAAAAGTACACATTACCACCCCCGACTCCCGGGGCTCTAGCTCCGTCAATCATTTGGCGATCTCGAAATTCTTTGCACAGGGTTGTAGCCTATGAGTGTGGCTTTCCAATGATACCCCATGATATGATAATTGGGGATCTAATACGGTCTCTATTGATCGATTTATGATAAAGAAAAGAAAAGTCCCCTATAGGGGGACCTTAAGGCTTAACAAATATAAAACATGATCACAAACCTCCATACCTCAGTGTGTAACTTCATTTAAAACATGATGATTAGGGTTAGGGGGTTAGGGGGTTAGGGGTCAGGGGTTAGGGGTTAGGGTTAGAAGTGTTGAACTGACTGATCTCCAGCTGTCTCGAGATGCGTCCTTTGCTCTTGTCTCTGAAGTCCATCTGTGCTTCGTTGTACTTTGTCATCACTTCCACAAACTTCTTGGCCAGGATGGCGTGCTGGGAGAGACACACAGAGGACCTGGTCAGACAGACAGACAGACAGACAGACAGAGAGACAGACAGGGGATGGCATGCTGGGAGAGACACACAGAGGACCTGGTCAGACGGCTGACTGGAGGTGACCGTGTCAAAGCGTCATAGATGTGACACCTTCATCTGACATTAATATAGGGTTAATATTGTGATTTAAAAAAGGAGGACACTCAGCCTCAAGATACTTAAATGATACTCAGATGTTACTCAAAGATGCCTTTTATAATTTTAATATATTTAGAGTATGCCTCCTCTGTATGGATAGAAAATTATTATTTATATATATCTCTATAGCCAGAGTTACTCAACATGCTTTATTATGCCTAAAGTAATCTCTCGGACAATTCTCAATGGTATACGAAAATGACTGAACAAAATAAATAACAAAAAAAAAAAAATAATGTTCTAAATAATACCCTTTCTGTATTAGAAAATCCAGCTTTAAAAATATATCTTTGTGTCTTTTCAATGTAATAATGTAAATAATAAAACAGTAACCTCACAAAGATACTAATTTAAAAGTGCACTATGCAGTTTTGGACATGTTTACATTTGTATAACTTGCAATCAGGCACGTGCACACATAGCGCCCAAGGGCTGCTTGAGCACCTGCCCTTTTGAGCCTCGTAAAAAAGTGGCATATAAAAATAAAATAAAAGATATATAGACTGCCCTTCCAACTGAAAAATGTCAGGATAGAATCTAAATATTAGGTAAAGAGAGAGAGATGCCCCATATTCCATTGCAGTTTGCACGGCCTCCTCAGCGTGCCTCTCCGCGGACCTATATATTTTATGCGTAGCGTGGGTGGTGATGATGATGATGATGATAGAAACCGCTGTGGCGCATACAGTTGAATGCTGGTATTACACTCACTGAGGGACACGAAAAAGTCAAATCCGATGGGATTTGGGAATCTCAAATACAAATCGGGATTGGAATAAAAAATGCATTTATATTAAACAATACAGAATATACAGCACTTCTTGGGGTCTGTAGGGTAAGCACTTATTCCCTCCCCCCTGAACATTTATGGGGATGTATGGGCCTTTTAAGTCAGTGATAAAAGTGTCTTTCAAGGATAAGTGAGCTCCTGCACTGATTATTTTAGTTCAATATTCAATATTTGATCACCAAAACCCCCCAAAAAGCATAAAAAGGGGGCCCCCCGCCCGAAAAGGGCCCTTAAAAATCGTGCCCTTTTCAGCTTTTGAGCACCGGCCCTGCTTGCAATTACTGTACAAAACTAATATTTTACACACATAATCCTTAGCATGATTGTATCATAAGCATCTTATGTCATAAATCAAACCAAAATAATTTTGAGGCATCATGAACCAAATATAAGTTTACTTTGAATGTTTGTAAACAAAATACTTGGCCCTGTCCTTGTAAACTACCGCAGTTAATGTTACATTTGTGCTAAGCTAACGTTAGGTCACCCTACATTAATATGTTTGTGCTAAGCTAACGTTAGGTCACCCTACATTAATACATATGTGCTAAGCTAACGTTAGGTCACCCTACATTAATACATTTGTGCTAAGCTAACGTTAGGTCACCCTACATTAATATGTTACATTTGTGCTAAGCTAACGTTAGGTCACCCTACATTAATATGTTTGTGCTAAGCTAACGTTAGGTCACCCTACATTAATACGTTTGTGCTAAGCTAACGTTAGGTAACTGCTAGCATGGATTGAACTGGTCTTATAAAAGGTGTCTGTGAACTGCCACTAGGGGCAGAGTGGCTAAGAGTGAAATCATGAAAAAATCTACATGTGGACCAGTGTATGCATGTGTGTGTGTGTGTGTGCGTGCGTGTATATGTGTGTGTGTGTGTGTGTGTGCGTGTGTGTGTATTAGACCTGTGACTTGCGTATCCGCAGGTCGGCTGAGGCCCGCTCGTCTGTGGTTGATTCCAGCTGCTTCTCGATGCCTGGTCGGAGACAGGAAGCCGCCGTTACCATGACTACAGTTGCCCCACAACGTGTGTGACGTCAGCGTTGGCCGCAGGACGTTGCAACCTATCGACCACATCTGATCTACTGAAGAGCTCCGAGCACCGGGAGACAACGCTAGCTATCACAACGTGCTAACAGGGAAGCCAGGTTAGAAGGTGTCAACGACGACACTGACTCATCCATATATCTATTATAGATATAGATATAGACCTATATAGATATAGATCTTCTGACGAAGGTATCCAGTTCTTATTCCTACTGGAACATCTCGACTAGAGGCTCTTCTTCCTACTGGAACATCTAGACTAGAGGCTCTAACACCCCCTACTGGAAGATGACAGTACTGACTCTTGAGTTTGTTTCTGGCGTTGTTGGCCGCCTTCTTTATCCCGTTAGTCACAGCCTCCAGATCATCCTGTGTCTCTGAGAGAGAGTGAGAGAGAGAGAGAGAGAGAGAGAGAGAGAGAGAGAGAGAGAGAGAGAGAGAGAGAGAGAGAGAGAGAGAGAGAGAGAGAGAGAGAGGGAGGGAGGGAGGGAGGGAGGGAGAGAGAGAGGGAGACAGAGTTAGACCTTCTGTGATGCCAGTGTCCTCTTCTCTGTATTGTGTCTGGGGGGCAACATTCGAGCTCTCACCTGTAACTATGGTTACGACATAAAGTTAGGGTTAGGGTTATGGTAAAGTTAGGGTTAAGGTTAGGGTTCCATCCCCAGCAGGGGAACTTCATTTTTTCTTTTTGTTGAAAATGTCAAAAATGAAAACCCTTTGAATATGTACTTATTTGTAATACATAAACATGTTATATTTTTGATACAATACATCAATATATTACTTAGGGCTATAACACATAACATACATTATATGTACCTTTTTCCTGTGGTCCGTTAGTACTTTATTTACATACTTTAAGGTCCATTAGTACTTTATTTACATACTTTAAGGTCCATTAGTACTTTATTTACATACTTTAAGGGCCATTAGTACTTTATTTACATACTTAAGGTCCATTAGTACTTTATTTACATACTTTAAGGGCCATTAGTACTTTATTTACATACTTAAAGTCCATTAGTACTTTATTTACATACTTTAAGGTCCATTAGTACTTTATTTACATACTTTAAGCGAGATCGGGCTGCGTGACTCTGGTTAAAAAGCAGAGCCAAGAGGACTCTGTGTGTCTGGTAGGGCTGACCCCTATTAGTCGACTAATCGGTCGAAAGGAGCCGTAGTCGACTAGCCAACCTCTTAGTCGGAAAAAAATATATATATATATATTTATAATTTTTATTTTATTTTTAATTTTTTTTATCATTCTTTCCAAAAGAGGCCTAGAAGCGTGGCTAACGCTAATGGCACGCATACCAGAGAGGCTAACTGCCTAAGAAAACAGGCACAGAGGCACTGAAAGAGGATTTCACCCGTCTAATGAACACACTACTAGACAATATCAAGATGTATCCATCAGTGGACCAATTGCATGCTTTTGCAGAGGACAAGAAGCCTTCAGTCGACTCCTTCAGACATTAAGCACCCCCACAGCTCAAATGGAATGATACAAATAAAAAAATAAATAAAAAAAATATATATATAAAAAATATTATCGTCGACTAACGGCAAATTTTGGCCAATCATAGTCGACCATCCAAATCCTTAGTCGGGGAGACAGCCCTGCAGTCTGTGTGTCTGTAGTCTCTCTGTGTCTGTAGTCTCTGTGTCTGTAGTCTCTGTGTCTGTAGTCTCTGTGTCTGTAGTCTCTATGTGTCTGTAGTCTCTGTGTCTGTAGTCTCTCTGTGTCTGTAGTCTCTGTGTCTGTAGTCTCTGTGTGTCTGTAGTCTCTCTGTGTCTGTAGTCTCTCTGTGTCTGTGGTCTCTGTGTCTGTAGTCTCTCTGTGTCTGTAGTCTCTATGTGGCTGTAGTCTCTCTGTGTCTGTAGTCTCTGTGTCTGTAGTCTATCTGTGTCTGTAGTCTCTGTGTCTGTAGTCTCTGTGTGTCTGTAGTCTCTGTGTCTGTAGTCTCTGTGTCTCTGTGTCTGTAGTCTCTGTGTCTGTAGTCTCTGTGTCTGTAGTCTCTGTGTCTGTAGTCTCTCTGTGTCTGTAGTCTCTGTGTGTCTGTAGTCTCTCTGTGTCTGTAGTCTCTGTGTCTGTAGTCTCTCTGTGTCTGTAGTCTCTGTGTCTGTAGTCTCTGTGTCTGTAGTCTCTCTGTGTCTGTAGTCTCTGTGTGTCTGTAGTCTCTCTGTGTCTGTAGTCTCTGTGTCTGTAGTCTCTGTGTCTGTAGTCTCTGTGTCTCTGTCTCTGTGTCTGTAGTCTCTCTGTGTCTGTAGTCTCTCTGTGTCTGTAGTCTCTCTGTGTCTGTAGTATCTGTGTCTGTAGTCTCTGTGTCTGTAGTCTCTCTGTGTCTGTGTGTCTCTCTGTGTCTGTAGTCTCTCTGTGTCTGTAGTCTCTGTGTCTGTAGTCTCTGTGTCTGTAGTCTCTCTGTGTCTGTAGTCTCTCTGTGTCTGTAGTCTCTGTGTCTGTAGTCTCTCTGTGTCTGTAGTCTCTGTGTATGTAGTCTCTGTGTGTCTGTAGTCTCTGTGTCTGTAGTCTCTCTGTGTCTGTAGTCTCTGTGTCTGTAGTCTCTCTGTGTCTGTAGTCTCTCTGTGTCTGTAGTCTCTGTGTCTGTAGTCTCTCTGTGTCTGTAGTCTCTGTGTCTGTAGTCTCTCTGTGTCTGTAGTCTCTCTGTGTCTGTAGTCTCTCTGTCTGTAGTCTCTGTGTCTGTAGTCTCTCTGTGTCTGTAGTCTCTCTGTGTCTGTGTTGGGTCACCCTACATTAACGAGTGTCGGGAGGGGGGACGCTGGGTCACCCTACATTAACGAGTGTCGGGAGGGGGGACGCTGGGTCACCCTACATTAACGAGTGTCGGGAGGGGAGACTGGTCGTAGTGAGAGAGAGAGGCCAGGGGACCTCAGGAGTGAATGTGTGTGTTTGTCTCTGATCTCCAGTCCTGTGTCTCAGGGCGGGATCTGCTAAGAATGGATTGCGCAGTTGGAAATTGCACCCTTAACTGTGCGGTATCTGCTCCGCAAAGACGTGGGCGCTGACAGGATAGTGTGCGTGCGTGTGCGTGTGCGTGTGTGTGTGTGTGTGTGTGTGTTAGTTACTCTGCTCAGACGTGGGTGCTGACAGGATGGTTGAGTAGAGTTTCTTGATCTCTGCAACGCTCTCATCAATCTTGTCGATACTGCTGCGGATATCCTCGATCTGACACACACACACACATGCACACGCACACACACACACATGCACACATGCACACACACACACACACACAGACACACACGCACACATGCACACGCACACACACACGCACACACACACACACTTGAATGATTTGTATGACCACACCAGACAGACGGATTGATAGATAGATAGATAGATGGATGGATGGATGGATGGATGGATGGATGGATGGATGGATGGATAGACAGACAGACAGACAGACAGACAGACAGACAGACAGACAGACAGACAAACAAACAGACAGGTAGACAGACAGACAGGTAGACAGACAGACATACAGACAGGTAGACAGACAGACAGGTAGACAGACAGACATACAGGTAGAAAGGTAGACAGACAGACAGACAGACAGACAGACATACAGACAGGTAGACAGACAGACAGGTAGACAGACAGACAGACAGGTAGACAGACAGACAGGTAGACAGACCTGAGCGAAGAAGTCGTCCATGAAAGACTGAGTCTCCACAGGAATATCCACAGGACAGTCATCTCCAGTATCGCTCTTCTGCTCACACACACACACACACACACACACACACACACACACACACACACACACACACACACACACACACACACACACACACACACACACACACACACACACACACACACACACACACACACACACACACACACACATTTAGAATCTTTATTTATATTCACATAAATACAATGTCTAAAGGACACAAATATTATCAGTGCAATTGTACATTGTGGGTTATTCTGATACAGTTGTGCCCAAATTTACAATGGCAACCAAAGTTACACACATGGATGATGAACCTGACAATCTACACAGCACATGGATACAGATAGCAGCGTCTTCTCCAAATTGTGCGGCTGCACACACACACACATTTTAATTTGGTTCCACAAATGATATTACATAAACAGGGAATCAAATGTATCGGGGCCAAGCAGCACTGAACACTTAAGGGACACTCAGCACCTCCTTCTCCACGCGGCTAAGCTGCTAATAATAGCTGAGACAGAGCGATATTTGGCAATTTGTTTGGCTTTTCTTTTAGACATTGCAGCAATTCTCAGACCGCTCATGGTGCATTTGTATACATGGCCAAGACTTCCGAATACAAGTACACTGTATCTACACCTGTACCCAAGGTCAGCCATCACACTGAGCAGTGGTTGGTATTTTATATACTTGTCCCGGAAGCATGAATACTTTCCCTAAGCCAGTTGTCCTTCCGCGTTCGGTTTGCGCGATCTGATTGGCCACTGACGTTTCTCTCAGCGCCCAATCGCGTTACTCCTAACAATCGCGCCTAGCTTTCAGTTCCACAGCCCAAGTCCTTCAGTCCGACATCACATCAATATAAATAACGTATTGTTTTCATCTCTCTATATTAACGTAACTAGCTATTCATATCAATCGAAATAACGTCTTGTATTGTTTTCATCTCTCTATATTAACGCTCTGTTTACGTTGGGTGGACGATCAGTGAGTTTTAATATTGAGCACGGCATAACTTATAACTAACTTATGCCGCATAAGAAGTAGGTAATATGCTCTTGCGCGTGACGCGACTTTGGGCTTCATTATTCAGCCACAGGCAGGAGTCTTTAGATCACAGGCTGGTCATGCATAATCTCGCCCACCAGACTCTTCTACCGAATTGACTAGGTCGTGCAATCAATAGATTACACCTTCTGTAGGCCTAACACTCACCTACTCATTCTGTTGTGACACAACATGACATGTTAGGGTTGTCACCTTCCGTGATCGCGTTTGAACCAATGTGTAAAAAATCTGTTTTAGATTAGGCTGTAAACATCTGTTCTATAGGCTATATTTAGTCTCGTTTATTAGACAAAGCATTTAAAAATACTTTGATGAGTCTACATCAATAGCATTAACCATCCATTGTCAAGGTTGACAGAATAAAGTCTATATCAACTTATTGCCATCATGGACCAATAACAGAACAGATTGACAGGTGGTGACAAAGCACAAGACTGGGCATTTATTTAAAAAACATAGTTAGTTAGTTCATATATTGATGCACGGCGGTAGCAGTATATTGATGCGTATATATTGATGCACGGCGGTAGCAGTATATTGATGCGTATATATTGATGCACGGCGGTAGCGCATTAGTTAGTATATTGATGTGCTAGTTAGTTAGTATATTGATGCACTGCGGTAGCGAGTTAGTTGATAGTTAGTACTAGTATATTGATGCAGGTAGGTAGCTGATGCGACGGACTTGTGGAGCTGAAAGTTCTGAAAGTTAGGCCGCGATTGGGCGCTGAGAGGAACATCAGTGGCCAATCAGATCGCGCAAACCGAACGCGGAAGGACAACTGGCTTAGGGAAAGTATTCACGCGTCCCGCGTAGCCTGGTTCGTTCATTCATTCATTCATTCATTCATTCATTCAGTCAGTCCATGTACAGGTCAAAGGCACAGCCTACTTGTATGATTAGCACCCCCTGTGGCTGGTGTCAACAAAAACAACGTCCGGTGTATTTGGTATGTTGGCAAATACATCGTTGGTAAAAACCAAACCACTCTTGTTGCACTCTGGCATGTTTGTACATTGCTGCACTAGATGGTGATATGTTCCGTACTGCATGCATCAGACACAATGTCCACAATACTACGGTCATGACGAGCGATGTACAGGTGTTAGTATGCATTACATCCATTTGTTATGTGTGCAATGGATTCTAGGTGTTGTTGTGAATCCTGCTGGTTTAAACAGAATGGACTGTGAGTTTGAGGGGACACACACACACACACGCACACACACACACATGCACACGCACACACACACACGCACACGCACACACATGCACACACACACACGCACACACACACACGCACACGCACACACACACACACACACACACCTTTACTCAACCCTGGGACCAGACTCATATAGGGGTGTTTGTTTTCATCTGTAAGGAGCAGCAAGTGGGAGGGGTTTACCTCACCACACAACAACGTGACAGTTCAGACAGTTTAGTTACTTCTCTGTGGTCAGCAGTTCAACCCCCCCCCCCCCCCCCCCCCCACCTGCCACTCACAGGAGGATGAAACTAACGCCAGGAATGTTGAGGTGTGTTTGCATTCAGAGAGTTCTAGTGATAGGTTTGAGTAGAATTACCAGTTGAGGTTTAGTTTAGGTCTTGTCCAGACCAAGACGGATCCGATCTTTTTCGTTTTCATTTAGTTTTCATTTAAAAAAAACGAAATCGTCTAAAGAAATAAGTGCGTGCCTACTTTGATGTGGTGTGGCAGCCCTTTATCTCGTGTGTGGAACGGCTGACCACGTCTCTCACCTCCTGAAACAAGGACACTGTATAGGAACGACTCTGTAACACGAAGTGCTCTGAGAACTTTTTATTTTATCTTTTTTTATTTATATATATTTCTTTATTATTATTATTATTATTATTATTATTACAATATATGTTTTTTGTGTTTTGTTCAGTTTTTTTATTTTTATTTTTGTATTTGTTTATATGTGTATGTATGTATGTCACGTTCGTAGTGTCTACTGTAATGTCTAAAAGAAACGAATAAAAATATCAAATGTAAAAAACAAAAAAAAAAATAAGTGCGTGCCACAAAAGTCTTTCCTGTTTCAGACGTCGCTCTTTTATTTTGAAACCCCCCGGCCGGAAGTGTTATCGTTGTTTTCGCTAGCTAGTCTCATTTATTTAGGGGCCTATTAGAGCGCTCCACTATGTGGCCTGTTGGGATGTTAGATCCTAATGTGAAAAACTGTGATTTTATGTGTCTGCACTTTATGTGCTCATTTTTTTCTGTTGTGAAGCACTTTGAGCTGCAGTTTCTGTATGAAAGGTGCTATACAAATAAAGTTTATTATTATTATTATTATTATTATTATTATTATTATTATTATTATTATTATTATTATTATTATTATTATTAGAGACTTCCACTACAAACAACATTATGTTATCTTTCTATTAGAGGCCTTCACTACAAACAACATTATGTTATCTTTCTATTAGAGGCCTTCACTACAAACAACATTATGTTATCTTTCTATTAGAGGCCTTCACTACAAACAACATTATGTTATCTTTCTATTAGAGGCCTTCACTACAAACAACATTATGTTATCTTTCTATTAGAGGCCTTCACTACAAACAACATTATGTTCTCTTTCTATGAGAGACCTTCACTACAAACAACATTATGTTCTCTTTCTATGAGAGCCCTTCACTACAAACAACATTATGTTATCTTTCTATGAGAGACCTTCACTACAAACAACATTATGTTATCTTTCTATGAGAGACCTTCACTACAAACAACATTATGTTATCTTTCTATTAAGAGACTGTCAGGCTTTAAAACTGTAGGACCCAGGCCTAGAACTGCACCCTGAGAGAGGGAGGTTTGCCCTGAGAGGGAGGTTTGCCCTGAGAGAGAGGTTTGCCCTGAGAGAGAGGTTTGCCCTGAGAGAGAGGTTTGCCCTGAGAGGGAGGTTTGCCCTGAGAGGGAGGTTTGCCCTGAGAGGGAGGTTTGTCCTGAGAGGGAGGTTTGCCCTGAGAGGGAGGTTTGCCCTGAGAGGGAGGTTTGCCCTGAGAGGGAGGTTTGTCCTGAGAGGGATGTTTGTCCTGAGTGGGAGGTTTGCCCTGAGAGGGAGGTTTGCCCTGAGAGGGAGGTTTGTCCTGAGAGGGAGGTTTGTCCTGAGAGAGAGGTTTGCCCTGAGAGGGAGGTTTGTCCTGAGTGGGAGGTTCGAAGGGTCAAAGTGGGCATCAAACAGGAGGGAAGACTGTGTCAGGTTTTAAACTGTGGTACCAAACAGAGAAGGTAAAGGCGACTTTGAACTGTTGAACGGTAATCCAGAACTATTTTAATCTATTCTATTCTACTATTTGATTGCACTGCACTATTGCACTATTTTATTCTGTCTATTTTATCTTACTCTTTTTATCATTGTCTATTTAAAACTGAATCAAACCATAAACAAGGTGTCCTGTTGGGATGTTAGATCCTAATGTGAAAAACTGTGATTTTTTATGTCTGCACTTTATGTGCTCATTTTATGCCTTATGTCTTTTTTCTGTTGTGAAGCACTTTGAGCTGCAGTTTCTGTATGAAAGGTGCTCTACAAATAAAGTTAATATTATTATTATTATTATTATTATTATTATTATGAGAGACTTCCACTACAAACAACATTATGTTATCTTTCTGAGAGACCTCGCCTCCACTAGAAACAACATTCGATATTTGGGTAGGGGGTGGGTGGGGGACACTGTACACTGTACATTGGAATACTGACAAAGCCATACTTGGTCATTTACTGTACATCTGGGTTAGGACATTTACAGGGGCCAGTTTCTAATTGCAGTCTCCCGTAGGTGTTCTTTGAGAGTGGTTTTGAAAGTGGGTATAGTGATTCACATTCCTTTACAGCTGTGGGTAGGGCGTTCCACATTGATGTGGCATAATTGCGAAACGTGTTTAGTCCCTTGTTTGAGCCGAATCTGGGTTTAACATGATTATAAAATGGAAGGAGATGGAATGACTACCTTGTGCATTTGTCTGTGAATCTATCTACCTGTGAATCTATCTAGCTGTGTGTTTATGTGGAAATAATTGGTGTAAACCTGCTGGAGGTTGATTACTACCTAGTGTAAACCCCCTCACACACACACCCACACAACACGCACACACTCTCACACACACCCCTAGGTGTTGTGACCTGGTTAGCCCAGGTCACAGTGTGATGCACGCCAACTAGGTTGGGCGAGTGAATACACACAGTCCCTTATTCCTTTCCTTCATAGAAGAATCCCCCAATTAACTCTGTCTCGCTTTTCTCGATCAAAACGCTCGTCGTACAAGAGACATTTCAAAGGTACTCACAGTTGCACGAGGGGTTCGGAGTCGGACAGACAAACGCTATAGGGTTAGAATGCTTGGCATTGCTAATAAACATTTTAAATATATTTTATAAACCGAAAGGGGCTATGACCTGGTGTAACCTCCCCTCCCCACACACACACGGAACACGCACACACACTCTCACACTCACACGCGTGCTTCCTGCCAAATGACTTGATTTCAAACCTTTATTTATTTCAACCCCTAAGACACACAGAGGGTTACCCTCATGTACATACAGCCACGACGAGCTCACAAAACAAAGACACGCACATAGCGTTATAAGTAGATTCAAACATATAGACACAGCAAATAAGAACAAACGATACAAATCAGCTAAGACAGTTACAATCATACTTGTATCATACTTTTATTAAAAGCAGCAAGAGATGGAAGAACCCTCAGCATGCAGGCCAGGGGGACCCTGATGTAAACAAGACGAAAGTCTTTCTCTGGTCTGCATCCCCTTAACAATTGTGTGTATTGAGCCGTACTGTATTGTACCCATCCTGGAATCTGTTAATAAAGTTTTCATTCATTCATTCAGAACCACTGTATAAGAAGCCTTCTAGTACTTTTTACTTGTTATATACAGTAGGTCTATACTCTGAGCTATCCAGCCTGTACAGACTGTGTACTTTATTACCGATCTGTTGTATTGAACATGTCTGATGGCAGCAGGTGGCCCAGCGCACTATATTGATCTGAATGTATTGCCGTTATTCCCCCAGCAGACAGACAGACAGACAGACAGACTCAGATCCATACCTCCTTCAGTTGGGCCAGGCGGTCCTTCATCTTCCCGGTAAAGAGGTGTAGTATTATAATCTACAGGCTAATAGAATGGCTACCAGGTTACCCGCTTCACTAGTATAATTAGCCCCAATTAACGGAGGTTTGACCGGAGCGGGTTGAGCCACACCGCGACCGTACGAGTCACGTGCCGCCTATAAGTAAAAATGTCTTGTTAATGTTATTCTAATTAAATAAATTAAAAAAAAAAGTGCGGTATAGCCAATATGGCAGCGAGAAGACACGTTAACCTGCAGTCCACTAAACCCAGATCTGCTCAAAGCGGATTAGACCGCAGTAAAGCTCTCTCTCTCTCTCTCTCTCTCTCTCTCTCTCTCTCTCTCTTCTCTCTCTCTCTCTCTCTCTCTCCTCTCTCCTCTCTCTCTCTCTCTCTCTCTCTCTGTCTCTCTGTCTCTCTCTCTCTGTCTCTCTCCCTCTCCCTCTCTCTCTCTCTCTCTCTCTCTCTCTCTCTCTCTCTCTCTACCTCTCTCTCTCTCTACCTCTCTCTCTGTCTCTCTCTCTCTCTCTCTCTCTCTCTCCCCCCTCTCTCTCCATCCACCGTGGTAAAATACTCACGAAAGTTTTCTATATATGAACAATACAACATACAAGTTACAACTATAGTCCTACTATAATAAGAATCATAATGATACTAATAATTATTATTATTATAATAGTTGTTGTATTAATGACAATTTCCATAACGTAGTTGCTATTAGAGAATTTCTAAAACAAAAATCATGATGAAATACAGTACGGCTCATACACACAATTGTTAAGGGGATGCAGACCAGAGAAAGACTTTCGTCTTGTTTACATCAGGGTCCCCCATTTTCATTCATCATAACATGACATACATGACATACAGATAGACAGTACTGCTACATCTATACATATATGACATACCAGATTTACAAATACAGTACTGTTTGTGATACAAAAAGAGTAAAAAAAAAATAAGAGATTATATACATTTGACAAAGAAACTGTACATAGGAGGTGGGGTGGGGGGTGGGTAGGCTCGTGGGGGGGGGGCACTGTACATTGGAGGTGGTTGGGTGGGTGGGGGGGGGGGGGGGGATGGGTAGGCGGGGGGGGGGGGGGGAACTGTACATTGGATTATCGACAAAACCTTACTAGGTCCAAGAAGAGGGTCTAGTGTATTATTGGTTTAAAGGACATTTACTGTACATTGGAGGGGGTTGGGTTTGGACATTTACAGGGGCCAGTTTCGAATTGCAGTCTCCCGTAGGTGCTCTTTGAGAGTGGTTTTAAAGTGGGTAGTGATTCACATTCCTTTACAGCTGTGGGTAGGGATGCAGACCAGAGAAAGACTTTCGTCTTGTTTACATTTACATTTACATTTAGTCATTTAGCTGACGCTTTTATCCAAAGCGACTTACAAGTTCTGTACGACAAGCCATCAGGAAGGGCACAACTCTATCAGCTGAGCAACAATGTTCATCAAAGTGTTGAGGTGCTACAGTGTAGGTTAGTTTATTAGGACAAGTGCATGACAGTACGTTAGTTAGGGTTAGATTTTTTGTTAGGGTTAGATTTTTTTTTTTTTTTTTTTTTTTTTTTTTTTAATTCAGATAATGGTTGAAGAAGTGCGTCTTTAGTCGACGGCGAAAGATTGGACGTGATTCGGCTGTCCTAACTGGGGTGGGTAGTTCATTCCACCATTGTGGGGCAAGGACTGAGAATAGGCGACTTCTCTTTGATGACCCTCCCGGAGCTTGGATAGGAGTAGGTCTGAGGCGGCCAGAAGATGCAGAGCGTAGGGGTCTTGAGGGTGTGTAGTTAGAGACCATTGACCGGAGGTAGGCGGGAGCGGTTCCCTTTGCCGCACGGTATGCTAGGTCGAGGGCCTTGAAGCGGATTCGTGCAGCAATGGGGAGCCAGTGCAGGTCCCTAAGAAGTGGGGGTGACATGGGCCGACTTCGGTAGGTTTGAGATCAGGCGGGCCGCTGCGTTCTGAATGAGTTGAAGAGGCTTAGTGGCAGTGGCCGGGAGGCCAGCGAGCAGTGCATTGCAGTAGTTCGAGGCGGGAGATGACTGTTGATTGGACGAGGAGTTGTGGTGGCTTCTTTTGTCAGGAAGGGGCGTATCCTTCTGACGTTGCTCAGGAGGAATCGGCAGGTTCTGGTCGTCGCTGCGATGTGAGCAGAGAAGTTCAACTGGTCGTCGAGGGACAACACCAAGGTTCTTGGCGGTCGGGGACGCAGTCACAGCTGCATTCTCGACTGTGATTGAAAGGTCGGTTAGGGGGGGAGGATTTGGCCGGCAGGTGGAGCAATTCTGTTTTGCTTAGGTTCAGTTTGAGGTGGTTGGACGTCATCCAGGCTGAGATGTCGGACAGACAGGCCGAGATCCGCACAGAGACGTGGATATCTGAGGGAGGGAAGGAGAGGAAGAGTTGAGTATCGTCGGCATAACAATGGTAGGAGAAGCCATGAGACGTGATAATGTTACCCCAGTGATTTAGTGTAGAGGGAGAAGAGAAGGGGTCCTAAAACCGAGCCCTGGGGGACACCCGTCCGCAGGGGGGCGGGTGGCCGACAGGGTCCCTCTCCATGACACTTGGTAGGAGCGGTCATTGAGGTATGATGACAGCCATGTCAGCGCAGAGCCAGCCACTCCCATTCCTGCGAGGGCCGCAAGGAGGATCTGGTGGTTGACTGTGTCGAAGGCTGCAGATAGATCTAGGAGAATCAGGACAGAGGAGAGGCCTTTCGCTTTTGCTAAGTGAAGTGCCTCTGTGACCGCAATGAGGGCTGTCTCTGTGGAGTGACCAGTCCTGAAGCCTGACTGATTAGGGTCTAGGAGGTCATTCTGTAAGAGATAAGTAGTAAGTTGGTTGGATACAGCACGTTCAAGTGTTTTAGAAAGGAAGGAGAGAAGAGAGACAGGACGGTAGTTGCCTATGACAGTAGGGTTCAGGGTTGGTTTTTTTATGAGCGGCGTGACTCTGGCTTGTTTTAGGGAGGTGGGGACCACCCCCGAGTTGAGTGAGGAGTTGATGGTTGCAGTTAGGAATGGGAGGATGTCTGGTGCTATGGTCTGGAGGAGTGGGGAGGGTAGCTGGTCCAGCTGGCAAGTAGTCGGACGGTTTGACGTTACCAGTGTCAGGGTCTCTGCTTCTGTAATGGGAGAGAAAGATGACAGAGTGAAGGATGAGGTTCTCGATTCAGCATTTGGAATGGGTGGGGGTTGGGAGAAGGAGCTGCGGATGTTCTCCACTTTTTCCTCAAAGAAGATCGCAAAGTCTTCGGCAGAGAAAGATGAGGGAGGGGGGGGGTGGGGGGGGAGTGAGGAGGGAGGACATGGTAGCATGCAGTTTGCGAAGATTCTTGGCAGAGGCCTCGATCCTATGGTCCTACATCAGGGTCCCCCATTTTGTGTGTATGTGGACCTATATGAACATGTATATGCATTAGATAAGATTCGATTCGATTAAAATGTATTGGCATCCAACAGAGTGCAAATGTAACAGTAAAGTGCAATAATAATATACAATGTGCAGGAGAATAAACTGGGTATGAAATATATAAACGAGTACTACTGAGTACTAGTGCTAATCAGATGTATGTACAGAGTTGCAGTATTAATATGTACAGTGATACAGGTGTAAAGACACTACAGTGTATGGTGTATGGTTAGGGGTGTCATTTCTGTCATTCCCATTATCCTATTTTATCCAACAACTCATCCATAACTTCTTGTCCATTTCGGCTCAATGGCACGGGCCTGGTCTACAAGATACACTACACCACTAAGGTACCCATGTACATGTCAAAATACTTCCCAAAGGTCAGTGAATACCACGATCACAACACCAGAGGGAGCTCCACAAATCATGTTAAACCCAGATTCGGCTCAAACAGGGACTAAACACGTTTCGCAATTATGCCACATCAATGTGGAACACCCTACCCAAAGCTGTAAAGGAATGTGAATCACTACCCACTTTTAAAACCACTCTCAAGGAGCACCTACGAGAGACTGCAATTCGAAACTGGCCCCTGTAGATGTACAGTTACCCCCCCCCCTCCAGTGCCCACCCACCCAACCACCTCTTACAGTTTCTTCCCCCTCAAATGTATATACTCTCTTTTTTAGACCCTTTTTGTATCACAAACAGTACTGTATTTGTAGATCTGGTATGTCATAAATGTCTGGATGTAACAGTACTGTATGTCATGTATGTCATAAATGTCACTATGAATTGAAAATGGGGGACCCTGATGTAAACAAGACGAAAGTCTTTCTCTGGTCTGCATCCCCTTAACAATTGTGTGTATTGAGCTGTACTGTACTGTACCCATTCTGCAATCTGTTAATAAAATGTAAATGTTCAATCAATCAATCCTTATACCTTCATAGAAAAATCCCACAATTAACTCTGTCTTGATTGAAAACTTTATTAACAGATTGCAGAATGGGTACAATACAGTACGGCTCAATACACACAATTGTTAAGGGGATGCAGACCAGAGAAAGACTTTCGTCTTGTTTACATCAGGGTCCCCCATTTGTCTCGCTTTTCTCTATTAAAAAAAACCCTTGTTGTACAAGTATCGCAGAGAAATCTCAAAGGTACTCACAGTTGCACGAGGGTTTCGGACAGACAAACGCTAGGGTTAGAAAGCTCAGCGTTGCTAATAAACATTTTAAATCATTTTTATAAACTATATTTAAAATGTCATGAATGATACTGCTATGTTCAAAGACTGTTCAGATGGTCTGGAGTGGACTGGTGTTTGGATATTGTTGTAATGTTGGTGCATGGCCACCGGGTGTCGCCGTTGTCCCAGTATACTACAACATCATGCATTGCACTGTCAAGGGGGTGATTTTTACATTAGATTAGATCCAAATGTCATCATCATCATATACAGTACAACAAAAATAGTGCAACTGTAACGGTAAAGTGCAACAGTAATATACAATGTACAGGTGATTCAACTGAGTAAAAAATAATATATATAAATTATATAAAATAATATGAATTAGTACTACTGAGTATAGTGCTTATCATCAGATGTATGTACAGAGTTGTACTATTAATATGTACAGTGATACAGGTGTAAAGACACTATGGTAGTAAGGTCAAGGTCAAGTTGAAGCTGTAAAGGAATGTGAATCACTGCCAGATCCAAACCACTCTCAAGGAGCACCTACGGGAGACTGCAATTGGAAACTGGTCCCTGTAAATGTCCAAACCCAACCCCCTCCAATGTACAGTCCCCCCCCCCCCCCCCCCCCGCCCCCCCCTATCCAACCTCCTCCAATGTACAGTTTCTTCCCCCTCAAATGGATATACTCTCTTTTTAGACTCTTCTTGTATCATAAACAGTACTGTATATTTGTAGATCTGGTATGTCATAAATGTCTAGATGTAGCAGTACTGTATGTCATGTATGTCATATTATGTCCTGATGAATTGAAAATGGGGGACCCTGATGTAAACAAGACGAAAGTCTTTCTCTGGTCTGCATCCCCTTATTGAGCCGTACTGTATTGTACCCATTCTGCAATCTGTTAATTAAAGTTTTCAATCAATCAGTTGCAGTATTAATATGTACAGTGATACAGGCATAAAGACACTACGGTGTATGGTTAGGGTTAATGTCATTTATGTCATTCCCATTATTATCCTATTTCATCCAACAACTCATCCATAACTTCTTTCTTGTCCATTTCGGCTCAATCACCTGCAGGCCTCAAACAATGGCACCGAGTGGCCCCTAGGGAGCGCTGCCTGCAAGCCGCATTCTGACGGCCCGCGAAGGCGGGGTTAACTCGGGGAATGTACCCCCCGCCCCCCCCCACCCCCACCCCGCCCCTCCCAGTAACCCACTGACTGCATTCACTGGCAACAACCAAAGCTGGCAGCGCCGTTTATAGCCTCCATAGGACCCTCTCTCTCTCTTTCTCTCTCTCTCTCTCTCTCCCTCTCTCTCGCACGGTCTGTACTCTGTCCCCCTCTCTGTCCCACAAGAAGAACCGAACCGGGACATTAATAATAAAGGACAGAAGACGGGTCCTGCTGCACCGAGATGATCCACGAGGTAAGTAATAAAGCACCGGGACACCGCTGTCCGTCCCGCCGTCACTCTTGTTATTAATATTTCGTTATAGCTGCTCTATTGGAACTGTCCCTTTAATCATCATAATGCATATAGTCTGTCTGGTGCAGAAACCGGTCCTTGTTTTGTTGTCGGTGTGTTTGCAAAACTGGGATCCTGCTGCACACTTTCACCAGATATTCTATACTTCTATATTATTATTATTATTATTATTATTATTATTATTATTATTATTATTATTATTATTATTATTATTATTATTATTATTGCGTGTTGTTGTTCTGTCTGCCGGCTGCTCTGTCTATCCGTCTCCTCTCATCGAGGAGGGCGTGTTCGCTTTTTATTATTGTCGTTACGTTACGCGGCCAGATCCACCAGATCCACCAGGATCCACCAGATCCACCAGATCCACCAGGATCCACCAGATCCACCAGGATCCTCCAGGATCTGTCTGTGGTGCGTCGTCGTCATACTGAGTCTGACTGAAAGACGAGCTGAATCTGAACGACGAGCGACGCCACATTCTTTTGTCATTTTAATTTTTACTGGAGAGACTGACTGAGAGCCGAGGAGCCAGACTGGCAGAGAGAGAGAGAGAGAGGCACCGCCCTGCCTTGGGGGGGGGGGCGTGTGTGTGTGGGGGGGCGTGCGTGTGTGTGTGTGTGTGGGGGGGGGGGTGTGCGTGCGTGGGGGGGGGGGCGTGTGTGTGTGGTAAACTGTGATTAATATGTACAGTATTGTGTGTGTGGGAGGGGGGGCGTGCGTGTGTGTGTGGGGGGGGGGGCGTGTGTGTGTGAGGGGGGGGGCGTGCGTGTGTGTGTGGGGGGGGGGGTGCGTGCGTGTGTGTGTGGGGGTGTGTGTGTGTGTGGTAAACTGTGATAAAATGCGCTCTAGGCTTCATCAACAACAGGTTGGAGTGTGACCGACTTATTATTTTTTTTTTTTTTTATTATTATTGTTGTTTTTATTATTGTTATTGTTATTATTATTAGTAATAATAATTATAATAACTTAGGGTCGTTGGGCATCTTTGAATTTGAAGGATTCTGCTTCTCGATTCCGCTCCATTTGAGGGGCGTGACCGACCGCGTGCGTGCAGGTCACGTCCTTATTTCACAGGAGAAGACATTTGTATAATATAAATATATATACATATATATATATATATATTTTTTTTAAAGGCATGTTCATATTCATAATTGACTTCATACAGTTGAACCTGTAAACTATGGCATACCATTTTTGGTTTCTGTTAATGATTCAATAATATATATAGATATTTTATTATTGAATAATTAATTACAGCTCAATGAAAGTATGTAGATGAAAGGAGAGAGACAAGGAGGCAATAGCCGGTTGATGTGCTTCACCTGCATCATTTCATTGAGCTGTAATTAACTAGGATTCAGTGTCCTGTCCCCTGATGATGACATCACTGGTGGCCATATTCAAACTCATTCAATCTCAATAATTGTCATAAACTAAATGAATTGGACGCGTGTGTGATATTACGGTGAAGTGCTCCTTTAACTGGAGTCTGAAAACACTGAGATCCAGTTACACTCATTCAGGAAAGGCTGGTTTTGTTTTTTCCTGGGCACGGGCACAATCGTGGACTTCTTAAGGAATGTGGGGTATAACAGAATGGAACAGACAGACACACAGACAGACAGACATAGAGACAGAGAGACAGACAGACAGACAGACAGACAGACAGACAGACAGACAGACCTACAGAGAGACAGACACACACACAGACAGACACACAGACAGACACACAGACAGACAGACAGACACACAGACAGACACACAGACAGACACACAGACAGACAGACAGACAGACAGACAGACAGACAGACAGACAGACAGACAGACAGACACACAGACAGACAGACAGACAGACAGACAGACAGACAGACAGACAGACAGACACACAGACAGACACACAGACAGACAAGCAGACAACCAAACGCATAATCCTCCCAGGCTTCGACCTGGCGTGGACATAATGAACGGGGCGCTGACTTTACCAGACAATAAGATGCTTGTGTGATCACCAGTTTTCTTCCTGTGCTCCGGGGCAGTTCAGTATTATTTGTGAGCGCGCACCACCACTCCCTAAAGTTAGAAATCAGAGACAGAACCCTCCAATTTACTGCGATGAAACATCTGGGACTTGTAACTAGAAAGGAGCGCACAGTAGAGTGCCGGACTCTCAGACAAACACACAGAAACACTGACTGTTCGCCTTATAGTCATTAGCATTAGCATTAGCATGCTAACAAACACACAGACACTGACCTGCTCTCCTTATAGTTATTAGCATTAGCATTAGCATGCTAACAAACACACAGACACTGACCCGCTCGCCTTATAGTCATTAGCATTAGCATTAGCATGCTAACAAACAAACACACAGAAACACTGACCCGCTCGCCTTATAGTCATTAGCATTAGCATTAGCATGCTAACAAACACAGAAACACTGACGCTCTCCTTATAGTTATTAGCATTAGCATTAGCATTAGCATGCTAACAAACACACAGACAAACACTGACCCGCTCTCCTTATAGTCATTAGCATTAGCATTAGCATGCTAACAAACACAGAAACACTGACGCTCTCCTTATAGTTATTAGCATTAGCATTAGCATTAGCATGCTAACAAACACACAGACAAACACTGACCCGCTCGCCTTATAGTTATTAGCATTAGCATGCTAACAAACACACAGACAAACACTGACCGCTCTCCTTGTAGTTATTAGCATTAGCATTAGCATGCTAACAAACACACAGAAACACTGACGCTCTCCTTATAGTTATTAGCATTAGCATGCTAACAAACACAGACAAACACTGACCGCTCTCCTTATAGTCATTAGCATTAGCATTAGCATGCTAACAAACACACAGACAAACACTGACCCGCTGTCCTTATAGTCATTAGCATTAGCATGCTAACAAACACACACAGAAACACTGACCCGCTCGCCTTATAGTCATTAGCATTAGCATGCTAACAAACACACACAGAAACACTGACCCGCTCTCCTTATAGTCATTAGCATTAGCATGCTAACAAACACACACAGAAACACTGACCCGCTCTCCTTATAGTCATTAGCATTAGCATTAGCATTAGCATGCTAACAAACACACACAGAAACACTGACCCGCTCTCCTTATAGTCATTAGCATTAGCATTAGCATGCTAACAAACACATACAGAAACACTGACCCGCTCTCCTTATAGTCATTAGCATTAGCATTAGCATGCTAACAAACACACACAGAAACACTGACCCGCTCTCCTTATAGTCATTAGCATTAGCATGCTAACAAACACACACAGAAACACTGACCCGCTCTCCTTATAGTCATTAGCATTAGCATGCTAACAAACACACACAGAAACACTGACCGCTCTCCTTATAGTCATTAGCATTAGCATTAGCATGCTAACAAACACACACAGAAACACTGACCCGCTCGCCTTATAGTCATTAGCATTAGCATTAGCATGCTAACAAACACACAGAAACACTGACTGCTTTCCTTATAGTTATTAGCATTAGCATTAGCATGCTAACAAACACACAGACAAACACTGACCCGCTCTCCTTATAGTTATTAGCATTAGCATGCTAACAAACACGCAGAAACACTGACCCGCTCTCCTTATAGTTATTAGCATTAGCATTAGCATGCTAACAAACACACAGACAAACACACAGAATCACTGACACTCTCCTTATAGTTATTAGCATTAGCATGCTAATAGAAGGATGTTAGGAAGCATAGGCATAGAAAGCAAGAGGTGCTTTCAGCCAACTTCGCAACATCTGGAAGTCTAAACAATATAGCCTTAAAACCAAACTCAGGCTCTACAACAGCGATGGTAAGTCTGTCCTGCTATATGGCTCCGAGTGCTGGAGAGAGTAACAAAACAGGATATGAGAAAGGTTGACGTCTTCCACAATAGCTGCTTACGTAGGATCTGCAACATCTTTTGGCCAAATAGAATCTCGAATGAGGAACTTTATAAGAACACAGGCAGCTTGCATAATTATGTCCCTTGAGATAAGGAGACGGAGGTTAAGATGGCTCGGTCATGTATTGAGGATGCCCAATGAAAGGTTACCCAGAGTTGACTTGAGATGCACCCCAGTTGGGAAGAGAAAGAGGGGTAGACCAAAGAACACCTGGGCGAAGGACAGTGATGATGGAGCTGAAGGAGATGGGTCTTTCCTGGGACGAAGCGCAGGCCAACGCACGAGACAGGATTCAGTGGCAGTGTGTGATTGCGGCCTTATGCCCCAACCGGGACGAAGAGGATAAGTAAAGTAAGTAACTTAAGGAAGCATGTTAGGAAGCATCGGACGGGTGCCGCCTGATCTCGCTTAAAATATGTAAATAAAGTACTAATCGACCACAGGACAAAAAGGAGGAGGGGGAGGAGCCACGGTGAGAGTTTCTCCAGTTATTTTGAAACGTCTTTGGTAACTCGTAGTCGAAGATGACAGAACGGCTTTGATCGAGAAAGAAACTGATTGATCACGATGGAACGTGTCACACACTGACCTCTGACCCTGCCATCAGGCTAGCACTGTTGACCATGGCTGATTGTATCAACCTAACGACCTATTCATCTTATTGATTTAAACACTATGCTGCTGCTGCTGCCTATTTAAACACCTTATCTGTTTAGCTTTCGCTGCTTGACGTGTGTGTGTGTGTGTGTGTGCGTGCGTGTGTGTGTGTGTGTGTGTGCGTGTGTGTGTGTGTGTGTGTGTGTGTGTGTGTGTGTGTGTGTGTGTGTGTGTGTGTGTGTGTGTGTGTGTGTGTGTGTGTGCGTGTGTGTGTGTGTGTGTGTGTGCGTGTGTGTGTAAGCGGTTTGAAGTGCTTGTTTATAGAGCTTTGAAGCTCAGAGATAAGAACCATTCTAGTTTGATATACAAGACCAGTAGCACCTCTATGTGCGCTTAACTCAAGTTTCAAGTTTCTTTAATAGTTGTCATACAGAAGTACAGAATACTTTCATACAAAATGCTTCTTACTGTTACGCTCCAGAGACTGTGCTAGACAAGATAGTATCAAATAACATAGTATAGCATGTAAATTAGAAGTAGAAAATGAGGTCACAGTGTTCAGTATAGACATATGTACAATGTTCGATGCAGAATAGACGTAACTGAGTTACCATATAATATACAATATTATGCAGTGTACTAATGTACAATACTATATAGTGCAAAGCAGAAATGGGATGAGGTGCAATTTAGGTACAATTTACAGTAAGGTGTACGAGTTGTAGTGCAATCCTTCATCAATAAATATAAAGTGTGGGGAGTGGGTGCTACAGTGTGTTTGTTTAAAGTGGGTGTGTGCTATAAAGTGTGTGGAGTGGGTGCTACAGTGTGTCTGTTTAAAGTGAGTGTGTGCTATAAAGTGTGGGGAGTGGGTGCTACAGTGTGTCTGTTTAAAGTGGGTGTGTGCTATAAAGTGTGGGGAGTGGGTGCTACAGTGTGTTTGTTTAAAGTGAGTGTGTGCTATAAAGTGTGGGGAGTGGGTGCTACAGTGTGTTTGTTTAAAGTGAGTGTGTGCGTGTGGATGTGTGTGCTATGTGCGTAACTCCTCTCCTCTCTGTCCTCTTAACTCCTCTCTTCTCTCTCTCCTCTCCCATCTCTCTCTTCTCTTAACTCCTCTCCTATCCTCTTAATTCCTCTCCTCTCTCCCTCCTCTATCCTCCTCCCCTCTTTGTCCTCTCACCTCATCTCTCTCATCTCCTCTCCTATCTTCTCCTCTATCCTCCTTTTCTCCTCTCCTCTCCTCGCCTCTATCCTCCTCTCCTCGCCCCTCTCCTCTATCCTCTTAACTAAATGGACTGTATTTATAATATAACAGCTTTTATTCAAAGGACTTTACAACGTATGCCTCACACTCACCCATTCACTCACACATTCACACACTGACGGCGGAGGCAAATGCCAGGTGCCAACTTGCTCATGGAGAGTAGTCAGGGGTTAAGTGTCTTGCTTATAAAAAGTTTATAAGTTTATAAAAATCCCACGGAAAATGGATGTTTTACAAAGGTTTTTGTAATGCGCGTACCACCAGTAAAAATCCAGCATGATTATCCAAAATGGCCGCGCGCTGCCATTCATTCCGATGCTCGACTAGTCAAAACAATGGACTTCTTCGTCCTCTTGTGTCACCTTCCCCCACTGTCACGATTATACAGTACTCTGAATACAGGTCAACCTTTAAAGATGTGATGTGAGAGAAATATAAATAAACCCTGGCTAGGGTTTTCTAGGTTTAAATCAGCAGAGGCGTAACCGGGGTCGACATGTGAGACCGGCATGGAACCATTCTTTGTCCAGTTGATTGTGTTTCCGAATAACTTGCCAAAAGAGGTGATCTAGGAGCGGGGGGGATGGATTTTCTGCAAGTACAATATCACATTATAATGATGAAGACTTTATTTCAGACTCAAGGTCCATATTACACATAATATACAAAACAACAACAAGAATACAATAACAAAAGAAACAAGGCCAACAACATAGATTAAAATACATTAAATACATAAAGGCATCGGTTCCAATGTTTCCACAGATCAGAGGAGTACCTTGTATCACTTTGTTTTACATCACTAATGGCGCCTATTATCTTGTTTTTTGACTCTAATAATGACACGTACATTTAAACAACAAGTTCCTCAGCAGAGTGTGGAAGGTGGGGACATTTTTTGTCACAAACAAATGGCTTGCACTAGTCCGTCTTGGGAGCTTAAGGAGGATCCTAAATGCATCATTATTATGCTACCTGCAGTTTTTTTTGGCTGTGCTATAATTACACCATACACCATTGTCTCTACACATATAAAATGTCCGTGCCAACATATTGGCCTGTGCGTACAGTTTTGCAGCACTGGCGCTGCACATCAACATCATCACTAGGGCTGTCGCGGTAACCGCATCGCCGCAATCCCACGGTGTGTCAACAAGGCACCCGCGGGATGGAGAACAGACAACCGCGGCAACCGTGGTAAAAAAGAAAATAGCAAATGGGGCGTCATCATTTTCATATCCCGGACTCGAGCCCCCAATGTTTACCTGTTCCTGTATTAATCTGAACCGTAGTGGAGTGCAGGGGAGCGCTCTCCTAGAGCCATATGAAATCCGTTTTATTTTTTTCCAAATTCCATTTAATTTTTTTCCAAATTCCGTTTTTTCCGTTTTAATATTTCAGAATTCTGTATTTTGCTTTGTACGCTCATTTTACCATCAGAAATAGTGTCTAATAAGTGGGAATGAATAAATGTCCACAATTTAATAAGATATAACAGTCCATTTAATAGGGCCGTCTTAAATACTTTGAAGCTTCGAAGCTTCGTTCGATGGGCATGGGATTCGAATATGAAAATAAAATTTGATTATTTAAAAAAGAAAAAAATAATTATATATATTTTTGCAAAATCAACTCTGCCTCTCTTTGTTAACTACAACAAGCAATGCTGTTTGTTATTTAAGATGAGGTCGGACTCGGCACTGACAGATTTGTGTTCATTGTGCTGCTTTTATAAAGCCTCAAATGACGGCTTACAATATTTCATGAAAGCAAAGTGTTTTGTTTGTCTAAGATTTTAAAAGGTTTAAACTTTACAGCACTGACAAAGTTGAACAAAGTGCTGTACAAGTCCCACAACATAAAAAAAAAAAAGTAAAAAAAAAAAAAAAAAAAAAAAACTATTTATTTTTTTTATAGTGGATTCCATTTTTATTGCTCAATTCCGCGATTCCGTCCGCGATTCCGTGATCGCGGATTCCATATGGCTCTACTCTCTCCTCCCGGGCCAAAGTGCCACTCATGTAACTTGCTTGTTATAACTAGCCGGACTTCGGGGTAATTCCCTCTGTAAGGTGGTGACAGTAGACCAGACAACCGTTCTCTCAAGGACTGGGCATTCATTTCCGTTTGCAGCTCTCTATTCTTAATGTTATTGACTGACGTTACACGCAAATTAAGTGCCGCCTCTCTCTACCGTCCCCGCTACACTCGGGACCACATTAACGTTTCCCTAATCTCTACTCTCACTTCGTTAACGTTATTATAGCTATTATGATCTGTAATGTCAACTGGATATTAACGTTAGCTTTGTTTGCAAAACGTTAGTTAACGTTCGCTATCTAATAACGTTAGCTATAGGCTAGCTAGATCTATAACGTTCGCTATTGGCTAGTTTCCCCCAATGATGAACAATGATGACACAAGTTGTGATATTTAACTAGCTATGTATATGCATTCAAATTCACTAACGTTAAAATAGTGTTATAATAACGTTAAATGTTCGCTCAAATAACGGTAGTTTTAAGTTGGAGAAGGGCATAATATATCCCACAACGCATCACTTTGTAAAGGAGCAGGCAACACCCTAATCTACTTTTATCACATTTCAGAAGGTTGAGGGACAAATGGATAGATTATCAAACATGTTTAAAATAGTTTCAGGGACTCCTACGACCTTAGAATCTTTTTCTAATCGCGATCGCGGGTAAACTCGCATGTCTTAATAATAATAAAAAAAAAATATATATATATAGACCACCGCAACACTTCCGGGATTCTGAACTCGGTGCTGAAAAGGGGACTATAGCTCGGCCGATTTAGTTCTGATCGATTTGGAGTGGGTCGCGCCGTGTTCAGGAGACTGGGGCGCATAAAAGTCTATTGGATCACGTCTCCATTGAGCCGTACTGTATTGTACCCATTCTGCAATCTGTTAAATAAAGTTTTCATTCATTCATTCATTCATTCCAGCGCCCACACAGCCGTAGCTGCAACCACTTACATCACGGCTCTCATCCACATTCATTAATTTGCTCCCCCCGCTATCTCCTCCCCGATTTCAATGTAATGCGGAAGTGCAGTGGTCTATACAGGTATATTATAAAAAGATTTTTTTTTAATAGAAGTGCGGCACCACCGCATCCCGCGGTGATTAGTCACACACACAACCGCGGTGAGAAAATGTCATACCGCGACAGCCCTAGTCATCACACATGTCATCGGTGATATTGTGACCCAAATATCGCACACTCTTCACCACATCTAGAGCGCAGTCAGACAACAAGGAGGAGGGACACTTTAGCTTCTGGTCCTCCTTAGTTTTCACTATCATAACAACACTCTTGTTAGGGTTGAATTTGATATCATGTTGTATATACCATACACAGAGCAGACTTTAAGCAGTTGCTGTAAACCAGCACTATAGGGGGACAGTATGACTAAGTCATCAGCATAAATCAGATGGCTGATAAGGCTCTCCCCCACAGGCATCCAGTCTTACATTCCCCTAGTTTAGTGGAATGAATGAATGAATGAATGAATGAATGAATGAAAACTTTATTTAACAGATTGCAGAATGGGTACAGTACAGTACGGCTCAATACACACAATTGTTAAGGGGATGCAGACCAGAGAAAGACGTTTGTCTTGTTTACATCAGGGTCCCCCATTTTCAATTCATATAGACATTTATGACACACACAACATACATGACATTTATGGCATAGGGACATATAGGTATTTAGTACTGATACATTTGTGACATAAACGGTATTCAAATATACAGTACTGTTACCCCTAGATCCTGACAGAGTATATACATATGATGGGGAGGGGACTGTACATTAGGAGGGGGTGGGTGGGTGGGAGAGAAATATACATACGGCGGGGAGGGAATATATACATGCGGTGGGGAGGAGACTGTCTATTAGGAGGTGGTGGGGGTTTTGGGCATTTACGGTGGCCAGTTTCGAATTGCAGCCTCCCGTCATCCATATAGAGGTCATCCATATATACATTGAACAGGAATGGCCCCTGTAAATGTCCAAACCCAACCCCCTCCAATGTACAGTTCCCACCCCCCACACCACCTACCCAACCACCTCCAATGTACAGTTCCCACCCCCCACCCCACCTACCCAACCTCCTCCAATGTACAGTATCTTCCCCCTCAAATGTTATACTCTCTTTCTTAGACTATTTTTGTATCACAAACAGTACTGTATTTGTAGATCTGGTCATAAATGTCTAGATGTAGCAGTACTGTCTATCTGTATGTCATGTATGTCATATATGTTATGATGAATTGAAAATGGGGGACCCTGATGTAAACAAGACGAAAGTCTTTCTCTGGTCTGCATCCCCTTAACAATTGTGTGTATTGAGCCGTACTGTATTGTACCCATTCTGCAATCTGTTAATAAAATGTTCAATCAATCAAAGGGAGACAAAATCCCGCCCTGTCTTACTCCATTACCCACCCATTAAAATGAGCTGACATCGAGGTACCCCATTTAACGTGTATAAGCTGATGGGCGTACCAAAATGCTCAAATCCTAACTATGACCTTAGGAACCCCTCTTTGGGACAGTTTATGGAACAGTATGTCATGGTTTATTCTATAATAAGAGTAGTCCTTAGTCGGTGTTGAACTGAATTCCTGGATTGAATCAGGTTGTTTAAAACCTGCACTGACATGATGTTTGGGGTTCGGGCCAATTATTTAGTTTGAATGACATCTTGGAACCTTCTTTTGTGCACAACTCTAATCAGCTGAGTAACAATGTTCATCAAAGAGTGTTACAGTGTAGGTTAGTTTATTAGGACAGTAAGGTTAGTTAGGGTTAGATTTATTTATAAATTTTTTATTTATTATTATTATATTTTAAGAACCTCCCCTTAGATACAATTTGGCAGGAAGATATTCCAGAACTGGACCACGAGTTTGATTGGGGAGATGTCTGGACTAATATTACACTGGCCTCCCGTATCCCCAATCACCAACAAATACACATTCCCGAGGGCAGGGGTGGGCATGGGTTCGGGCTAGGGATGTCCGATATTATCGGCCGACCGATATTATCGGCCGATATCAGCAGTAAAATGTGATATCGGAAAATATCGGTATCGGTAAAAAAAACAAAAAAACAATAACAATATTTGTTATATAAATATCCAGTGAAATTATTATTTACCTAAAATTATTCAGTTTTTTGGGGGGGGGAAACCCTGCATATATCGGTATCGGTTGATATCGGTATCGGAAATTAAGAGTTGGACAATATCGGAATATCGGTATCGGTAAAAAAGCCAATATCGAGCATCCCTAGTTCGGGCCAATTATTTAGTTTGAATGACATCTGGAACCTTCTTTTGTTGTTGAGAGAGGAGTGGACATTTACATTTACAGTTAGTCATTTAGCTGAATCTTTTATCCAAAGCGACTTACAAGTTCTGTACGACAAGTCATCAGGAAGGGCACAACTCTATCAGCTGAGTAACAATGTTCATCAAAGTGTTGAGTGCTACAGTGTAGGTTAGTTTATTAGGACAAGTGCATGACAGTAAGGTTAGTTAGGGTTAATTAGGTTAGAGGAGAGGTAGAGTCATCGACTACTTCAATAGCCGGGTAGCACAGCGGACTAAGCGTCTGTCTACCACCGCAGAGACAGTGGGATCGAATCCAGCTGCGGTGCCTCCGGCTTGGTCGGCCGTCCATACTAACACAATTTTTCCCGTGTCAGCGAGGGAAAGCCGGTGGGGTGGGTCCTGGTCGTTGTAAACAGCGACTCCTACAGTTCGGTCGGAGCGCCTGCACAGCGAGGGAAGGATCTGGGGGAGGTAGTGTGACCCTTCCACACGTTACACTCTCCCAGTGAGAGTCCGCGCTGCCAGGTGAAAAGAAGCGGTGGGCTGGGTACACATGTGTCGGAGGAAGCATGTGATAGTCTCCGCCCTCCCAGACCGACGGTTGGGGGTAGAGTGCGCAACGACCAGGAAGGGGATTGGGAATTGGCATAACGACTAACATTGGGAGGGGAGAAAAAAACTGAAAAAGGATTTCATTTTTTGATTCTTTGATCGTCACCAACGGAATACATCATGGACTAGCGTTACACACATACGCTCGGATCACAATGAAGGCATGCTTTGATCAACACAAGATTTATATCATATAGACTAGGATCTGCCAGAAAAGAATATTCCAATTATCTGATCGCGAGTCCCAGTATTGGTGTCAATCGTGTTGCCAACATAATCCGCCATACATCATCGATCTGGAGCATTTGACGCTCCTCAAGCCGATCGGGACAACCGCTCCCCTTGCCATAGAAAAGTCCGCCCGGACCAATATAATCGACGCACAGCCCGAGACAGAGTTTCAAAGGATGTGCAATACCGGCCGCATCCTATCAGACTCATTCCCTATGATAACACCAGGCTCCCTGGATGCGTGAATATTAAAGGCAACCAACTTGTGTTCAGCCTTTCGTTCAGCGTTTCTCTGATTGGCCACGTGACCGCGCTAATTGGCATACGACTAACATTGGGATGGGAGAAAATCGGAGGAAAATGGAGGGGGAAAAAGACCAAAAAAAAAAACCAACTACCAGATTTATTTTGCACCAGGGAACTTGAAGGTTCCTGCCGCTCGCGGCAAAAGGGGGCGGGCTAGCGGCGTGGGGTCGTGGCCAATCAGAGAAAAGCTGAACACAAGTTGGTTGCCTTTAATATTCACGCTCCCTGCATGGATAACAGGGACCGAAACTAGAGAGCGCCACCCGCCATTTGCGCTCAGTTTTTACGCTTGGCGCCTCCCACTGAGACGTCTGAGCGCCGTGTGACGGGCAATCAAATAGTCATGTGAAAACCGAAAATCATGATCCAATTCTTTAGCGGAGTTCTCACTCGCTGTCTCAGCACAGACATGAAGCGCGCACTGCGCACTGCTGCTGCTGCTACCCCCTCCCCACCTGTTTCTGTATGCCTGCATGTAAACAGAGGCTATTGCCTCCGAGTCACCGTGACGGTAGTTAGCACTTAGCACTGCTGCTCCTACCCCTGTATGCCTGCATGTAAACAGAGGCTATTGCCTCACCGTGACGTTAGTCTAGTCAGTGTGGGACCTTCGTGAGATAACGTTAGCTACCGTTACAAAATGACCCAGTCAACTATTCACTTAGTTTAATACATGAGGCATTGTGTAACGTTATCCAGCCGGCTAGCTACGGATAGCTCCCGACATCAACAAATCCTCCAGCAATAGTCCAGTGCATAATACCTCCGTTGGCTAGGTAACTAGTCACTACGAAATGTCGCAGTAAACTAAATAGTTCACTGAGGCGTTGTCCCAACGCCATCCAGTAGTAGCTACAGATAGCTCCTGGCATCAATGTCCTACAACAACAACATGCGTATTCGAGTCCCTGGTTTACATCGCATGAGTGAGGGCTGCTGACTAGGGTCCAGGTGCAGCGCTGGAGAATTATTTTGCATGCTGAATGTAGCGTTTAGGGTCCAGCTGCACCCCCGGAGAATCCTTGCTGGAGCTGGAGGCCACTCGAGTATACACACAGACAGTGGAGCTGTTTGCAGACAGCGAGGTGGCGATGTCTCGCAGATAACACAATCACAAGTATGATTATATAATATATATATTTGATTAAATTTGTTTTATATAAAATAATAATAAAAAAAATGTATCAAAAAAAAGTTGGCAGGTAAGAAATATGCTTGGCGGGTAGATTCTTCCCATCTACCCGCCACTGGCCGGTGAGTCAAAAAGTTTATTTCGCTCCCTGATGGATAATGAATGTCGAATATCGAATAAAAGAAATAATGATGAAAACCCGACTTTTCTCGGGTTTGGCGCTCAAGCGTCGGCGAGTTAACCTGACTTTATTCGGGTCTGGCATCCATTGAGTTAATAATAACAACAATAATAATGATAATGACAAGACAATAAGAAATAAGAAATACTTACAAATGAAAACTTAAACTAATAAATACAAATTACGAAAATACCAAATATACCAACAACAAAAAAAACACCACAAACAACACAGAAGACATTAGACACCCCCCACCCCCCAAGACCACCAAATCCCCCAGGACCAACACCCCACCCCCACTCCGCCTCTACATCGCACATTCACGGCCATTGGAATTCCCCAGATAGCTATAGCAAGCCAGCTTTCCATTACACACTTTCACGGTGCGTCACGTTGTTTGTAGAGCTAAATCTATATTTTATATTATAGCTATGGATACAATATCATGGTCATTTGACAGTAAGAACCTTCCATTCAAGATGCAAAAAAGAAAAAAAATGTCCATCCATACGTTCCCGTTTTATACCGTGGTGAATATGAGTGTTATTTCGGAATGATCGGGGCTAATTCCTGTGAGGCTATTTATAAGCCGCGACGTGTATTATACCAAATCCATTGCCATTTTGTCCCTACACACACTAAAATTAACAAATCAAATTCATATGATCGGTATTATGTTTCATCATGAATGCATGAAAGGGGGGGGGGGGGTCATTTCTGATGCTTTGATTGCCAGTAATGGCATTAGTTTTGAACACTAAAAACGCTGATCAGCTGGATGGGTATGAGAACATTGCTGAAATTGACGTCAGATAGTCCTTACCTGTGATCGGGAGTATTCCAAAAATAATATTCCAATTGTTTGATTGCCATCTGGTCCATCTGCTGTCCATCTGGTCCATGACATAACCCACTACAACACATGCATCGGATGTCCCGTAGACGTTTGGATTAGGGGTGGACGGTATAAACGGTATAAACGGTATAAACGGTATGAATTTGCTCTACGGTATGGATTTTGACTATACCTTGTAACCGGTAGAGCAGCTCTAAAATAGCAATGACGTCATGTAACCACAGCGCGACTATTTCACTCTCATTTGCCCCTAAAAATAGATAGAATTAGTCATAGATGATAGATATGTGCGAACTGGAAAAAGTTATTTAGGAGCACAGAGGCTTCGAGCAGTGGGCGTGTCAACACGCAATTGTCATTTCATAATAAACGCATATCACGCGCGGCGCACAGCAAGTTTCAATTTCAGTTCCTGCCATTTTTAAGCAGTGGAGAAAGGTAAGAGAGATTTCCCTATCGTTTCTCTTATATGAATTATTCAACCTACCTTAATAAAACATACCTGGTGATCAACTACAGTTTGCTGTGAACATTATGATATGTGTGTAGTGTTCTGATAACGACTATTGGTGAAGCGATGTCGAAATTAATTTGGGTTAGGCAGCGGGAGCTGGATGCTGGATTTGCGAGAAGCATGCAACTGCAGAGCCGCAGAGCTGACAGCTGTGGGCCGCACAGTGCAATACTCCAATTCAGCCATTGGCAATTCAGCCGTTGGGTGGGGGGCGCTGTTGAGCGGGCCTGTGACCGGACCTGAAAGCGCCGCTGGCTCTGCAGTTGCATACTATTGGGATTCGTTTATCGCTTCGTTGGGAGCAGCACGGAGTCTCGAGGGACTTATTTTATTTGGAATATAATGACTGTATACGCAAAAGTAGCCTAGTTTTAAGTTAAAATATTATAAATCTACATGCCTTGAGGATGTCATTCTTTATATAGCCTGCCTATCAATTGTTTTTAAGCTCAATAAACTCTGACCGGAATTTCTCCCATTTGTCCGGGAGAATGAAATCTTGCAGGACACGGAGACCGGCAAAAATAAATTCGAACGGAAACCCTGATACCGTGATATATACCGTTACCGTCTATGTTTCAAATTATACCGTGATATAAATTTTAGACCATACCGTCCACCCAACTTTGGATGCAACCGATTGAACCTCTAGGCTTGCCTCTACTGAAAAACTGTGCCTGGAGACATTTGAGTGTAACACAGGGTCTGGAACAGGGTTTACTGCACTCTTGATACTGCCACCTGGGAGGATCTGGCCGGTACTGCACCCTCGGCGTCGCAGTATGCCTTCTAACGGCAACATACGGGTCCCTGACATTGAATAGGATATTAAAATCGAAAAAAAGAAAAACGATCCAAAAACGTAATATTACGTGGCTGGCACTCAAACCGCTGGCGAGCAAAAACGTAATATTACGTGGTTGGCACTTAAAGGTTAATGAACCCTCCTGACTCCATCTTGTTTTTATATTTACTTGACGGTTGTACCGAAGCCTCTTTTAGTGTGAACATTAAGAACATTGACCGATCTGAAGTCTGTGTATAATACAGTCCCGCTCTGTTGGCAGTAAACACCAGCTGATCACTTCAAAGCTGACTTAGCGCCCAGTCTCACCACTGGTGACAGATGTCAAGTGACAGAGGGGCACATTGTCTCAAACCTTCTGCTTCTTGCTGCTAAACTCACTGGATTCCCGGGGCCAAAATATTCGATTAGAGAAGCTGGACTCGCCGTCTTCGGCTGCTCACTGCAACCACCTGGGGAGGATGGTCAACAAGAGACTGTGGAGGAATTTAACCGGATCAATGAATGTACTTAGTCAAATATAGACTAGTTAACACGTGTTTATTTAAACTCAGTTTAAAGTATTTTCACAGCTTACCCTTTCTTGCATGCATGATGAAACATAATACCGATAATCTAGCGTTGATTTCAGGTTGATTATTGATTCCAGTTGAGAAATGGCACGATTTATAGTGAAATGCAGTAAAGCGCTGTTTGGCTGCGTTTCCTGGGATTACACAGAATCGCTCTGGAACTATGCTCATATTCACACGGTATAAACGAAAATGTATGGATGAAAGAATTATCTGTTTTTTGCATGTTGACCGGAAGAAACTCACTGACAATCGACTGTGTTATTAGATCCATAGCTATAATATTTAATATAGGTTTAGCACTGCAAACACCGGCATTTATCCCCATTGAACAGAGCCGCTGCACTCCGGCCCACAGCGCCCTCTGCTGAACGGCACTGGATGTGTTAAACCAATGGGGTTTTTCTCACAGTTTGCAGATAAAGATTAGGCTACACTAATATTATTGTATTAAAACTGATGAGTTATATTCATTAAAGAAAGTGATTTAATATAAAAAGAAAATACTATTTAATGGGATTAATCACTTTATTCAAATTGAGGATTTAGTTTAACGCCCTACCCAAAGCTGTAAAGGAATGTGAATCACTACCCACTTTCAAAAACACTCTCAAAAAACACCTACGGGAGACTGCAATTCGAAACTGGCCCCTGTAAATGTCCTAACACAACCCCCTCCAATGACAGTAAATTACCAAGTATGGTCTTGTCAATATTCCAATGTACAGTTTTGTTTGTACAGTTGTACAGTGTACAGTGTCCCCCAACCACCCCTCCTACCCAACCCCCCCCCCCCACCCACCCACCCAACCACCTCCAATGTACCAGTCCCCCCCCCACCTACCCAATCCAATGTACAGTTTCTACGGCAAATGTATATACTTTTTTTTTTGGGCTCTCTTTGTATCACAAACAGTACTGTATTTACAATATGGTATGTCATAAATATATAGATGTAGCAGTACTGTCTATCTGTATGTCATGTATGTCATATATGTTACGATGATTGAAAATGGGGGACCCTGATGTAAACAAGACGAAAGTCTTTCTCTGGTCTGCATCCCTTAACAATTGTATGTATTGAGCTGTACTGTACTGTACCCATTCTGCAATCTGTTAATAAAGTTTTCAATCAATCAATCAATCAGTCTCATGCAAGTTAATTAAAATGCTTGCAAAGGCTTATGATGAATTGAAAATGGGGACCCTGATGTAAACAAGAGGAAAGTCTCTCTGGTCTGCATCCCCTTAACAATTGTGTGTATTGAGCCGTACTGTATTGTACCCATTCTGCAATCTGTTAATACAATTTTCAATCAATCAATCAATTGCTGTGGTCCCCCCCCCCCCCCCCCCCCCCCCCCCAACCACCTCCAATGTACAGTCCCCCCCCACCCCACCTACCCAACCTCCTCCAATGTACAGTTTCTACAATTGTATATACTCTCTTTTCTGGACTATTTTTGTATCACAAACGGTACTGTATTTGCAAATCTGGTATGTCATAAATGTATAGATGTAGCAGTACTGTCTATCTGTATGTCGTGTATGTCATATATGTTATGATGAATTGAAAATGGGGGACCCTGATGTAAACAAGACGAAAGTCTTTCTCTGGTCTGCATCCCCTTAACATTGTATGTATTGAGCTGTACTGTACTGTACCCATTCTGCTAATCTGTTATAAGTTTTCAATCAATCAATCATAAGGATATTTATAAAAAAAAAAAAAATAATAATGATTTCTTTTTCTAATATATATTTTTTTTAATTAAAAACGAAGGTTCGACGCCCGTTCGAAAAACCCTGACGAAGTTCGAAGCCCAAAAACAGGCTTCGGGACAGCTCTAGAGAGTGGATGGAGCTAACAATATACTCGTTATCACCATAAATAACGCTTATACTGAAACACGTTGACATTAGGCCGTTCTTTCAACCTAAAAGAGCTATTTCACAAATCACAGAACGGTAGCTAGTTAGTTAGATACCGCCCAAGCCTAATTCACATTCCTTTAGCTTTGGGTAGGGCGTTCCACATTGTTGTGGCATAATTGCGAAACGTGTTTAGTCCCTTGTTGAGCCGAATCTGGGTTTAACATGATTTGTGGAACTCCTCTGGTGTTGTGGTCGTGGTATTCACTGACCTTTGGCAAGTATTTTGACATGTACATGGTACCTTGGTCATGTAGTGTATCTTGTAGACCAGGCCCAATGCAAGTTGCTGTACTCTGTCGTCTACTCTAAGCCATCCTAGGTTGTCAATGCAAGTTGCTGTACTCTGTCGTCTACTCTAAGCCATCCTAGGTTGTCAAAGTGGGCAGGGGTGAGGTGGGTTCTAGGAGTCAGGTCAAGCAGTAGTCTGACCAGTTTGTTTTGTGATGTTTGTAATCTTGTTTTTAGCGCCTTTGAGGTGCTTTGGTACCATGAGGTGCAAGCATAGTCGTAGTACCCTTGAATGAGTGCTCCTGCCAGAGTCTTCAGGGTATTCTTGTTTACCAGAGACGAGATCCGGTACAAGAATCTAGTTCGTTGGTTGACTTTTTTTTATTACATTGGATGCCATTTTGTCACAGGAAAGATTTGCCTCTAGGATGGAACCTAGGTATGTTTCAACCTGTAACTTGTTCTTGTCAGAGACCAGCAGGGCTGAGTCGTCCGCGAACATTTACTGAAGGTGTGAGACATCTGACTCCGGGAGGGGAGAGAGAGAGGGGGGGGGGGGGGGTTGGTGTCGGTTGATATGGAAAGGAGGGTGGGGTGAGGTGTTAGGAGAGGAAGGATGGAGTGTTGGACACAATAGAGTTGTATGAACTCAGGACATGTGAGCCGGCGCGGTCTCGGCCGCCATATCTCACCAGGGAGGATTCTTCAGAAGAAGTGCTGTAAACGTTGTGCCATTCGGAAATATGTCAAACATTTGATATTCGCACATTTCTAGTGCTTCGAAATGTTCTCTTATCTGTTTTCCTTATTCGCAAAATGTAATACGACTTGTAAATGTGTCAATTATTGTTAGATTGTCAGACGCACTGGAAACTAAGCACTACATCTGTGTCTGAGGGGTGTAGACGGTTAAATACTCAGGTCTCACGTTACTGGAGACGGAGGGAGACGCGCAGGAATTACAGCTCATTTCCATTCCGAGTCAACGGACTCTGTTGGCGGTGTGAAACATTAATATCTTTGGAACCGTTTGTGTTCAATTGTATCTGATTCAGGCACACTGGCAGCAGTGCGCATAGATTAACCCTTTCACTGCCACACGACAGAAGGTTAGCCCTTTACTATCGCACAACCGACGGCGATGCTCCATCATTAGCATCATTAGCTCCGCAAATGCGGAGCTAATGATGCTAATGATGGAGCATCGCCGTCGGTCGTGCGATAGTAAAGGGCTAACCTTCTGTATTGTCACAGTGAAAGGGTTAACCGGCTGTCGTGTGGCAGTGAAAGGGTTAAGTGCAGCAGGTGCTCCTCGAGTCAGACTGAACACAACAGAGTCTGTCTCTCTCTCTCTCTCTCCCTCTCAAGTAGCCAAACGTTTACATTATAAAAAAACTAACTGGATAGTTGATTTAACTTCATTAGCTGAAATATTCTAAAATCATTGAGTCTGCTATAAGCGCGTGTGTGCGTGTGTGTGTCTGTGTGTGTGTGTGTGTGCGTGCGAGTGCCCGTCCCATCTCTGGTCTTTGGAAAGTTTAATAGTGGAGTTTGATAGTATTTACTGAGGCCAGATAATGTTGATATGTACCGGTAAGTTAAGTCTGCTAGTCCCGCGTTCCGGTGGGTTTGGGCTGTCCGGCTCAGATTCTTCCCCCAGGCCAACAGAACATTGAACACTGATCTCTCCACACACACGCACACACACACACACACACACACACACACACACACACACACACACACACACACACACACACACACACACACACACACATACACACATCACACACACACATACACACATCACACAGACACATACACCCCACACATCCTGCACTCTCTCACACACAAACACACTACAGGTCACTTTAAACACAAAAGAAAAGGGC
>NW_028174876.1:456687-459187 GCF_963971535.1 Notolepis coatsorum
CTGGCTCCAGGGTGCTGCTCTCTGGCTCCAGGGTGCTGCTCTCTGGCTCCAGGGTGCTGCTCTCTGGCTCCAGGGTGCTGCTCTCTGGCTCCAGGGTGCTGCTCTCTGGCTCCAGGGTGCTGCTCTCTGGCTCCAGGGTGCTGCTCTCTGGCTCCTGGGTGCTGCTCTCTGGCTCCAGGGTGCTGCTCTCTGGCTCCAGGGTGCTGCTCTCTGGCTCCAGGGTGCTGCTCTCTGGCTCCAGGGTGCTGCTCTCTGGCTCCAGGGTGCTGCTCTCTGGCTCCTGGGTGCTGCTCTCTGGCTCCAGGGTGCTGCTCTCTGGCTCCAGGGTGCTGCTCTCTGGCTCCAGGGTGCTGCTCTCTGGCTCCAGGGTGCTGCTCTCTGGCTCCAGGGTGCTGCTCTCTGGCTCCAGGGTGCTGCTCTCTGGCTCCAGGGTGCTGCTCTCTGGCTCCAGGGTGCTGCTCTCTGGCTCCAGGGTGCTGCTCTCTGGCTCCTGGGTGCTGCTCTCTGGCTCCAGGGTGCTGCTCTCTGGCTCCAGGGTGCTGCTCTCTGGCTCCAGGGTGCTGCTCTCTGGCTCCAGGGTGCTGCTCTCTGGCTCCAGTAGTGATGATGTCTCTGTGTCCAGGGTGCTGCTGTCCATCCGGGCCCCGGGCCAATGGGTCCAGGGGGTCAGTGGAACGGACCCCCACCAGAGGTCAGTACAGAACCAGCCGTCTAGTCCTGTTTGGTCCTGTAGTTTAAACCAGACTAGTCCTGTTTGGTCCTGTAGTTTAAACCAGCCGTCTAGTCCTGTTTGTTCCTGTAGTTTAGACCAGACTAGTCCTGTTTGGTCCTGTAGTTTAAACCAGTCTAGTCCTGTTTGGTCCTGTAGTTTAAACCAGTCTAGTCCTGTTTGTTCCTGTAGTTTAAACCAGACTAGTCCTGTTTGGTCCTGTAGTTTAAACCAGTCTAGTCCTGTTTGGTCCTGTAGTTTAAACCAGACTAGTCCTGTTTGGTCCTGTAGTTTAAAACAGCCGTCTAGTCCTGTTTGTTCCTGTAGTTTAAACCAGCCGTCTAGTCCTGTTTGGTCCTGTAGTTTAAACCAGACTAGTCCTGTTTGTTCCTGTAGTTTAAACCAGACTAGTCCTGTTTGGTCCTGTAGTTTAAACCAGACTAGTCCTGTTTGTTCCTGTAGTTTAAACCAGACTAGTCCTGTTTGTTCCTGTAGTTTAAACCAGACTAGTCCTGTTTGTTCCTGTAGTTTAAACCAGTCTAGTCCTGTTTGTTCCTGTAGGTTAAACCAGACTAGTCCTGTTTGGTCCTGTAGGTTAAACCAGACTAGTCCTGTTTGTTCCTGTAGTTTAAACCAGCCGTCTAGTCCTGTTTGTTCCTGTAGTTTAAACCAGACTAGTCCTGTTTGTTCCTGTAGGTTAAACCAGACTAGTCCTGTTTGGTCCTGTAGGTTAAACCAGACTAGTCCTGTTTGTTCCTGTAGTTTAAACCAGCCGTCTAGTCCTGTTTGTTCCTGTAGTTTAAACCAGACTAGTCCTGTTTGGTCCTGTAGTTTAAACCAGACTAGTCCTGTTTGTTCCTGTAGTTTAAACCAGTCTAGTCCTGTTTGTTCCTGTAGGTTAAACCAGACTAGTCCTGTTTGTTCCTGTAGTTTAAACCAGCTGTCTGTTTGGTCCTGTAGTTTAAACCAGATTAGTCTTGTTTAGTCCTGCAGTGAAACCAGACTAGTCCTGTTCGGCCCTAGTCTGATCCTGTTCGAAATGTGGTGGTTAGCTCTGTTGTTGAACAGTAGTCATTGCTTCTGTAGCTTGCAGCTAACAGTAGTCATTGCTTCTTTAGCTTGCAGCTAACAGTAGTCATTGCTTCTGTAGCTTGCAGCTAACAGTAGTCATTGCTTCTTTAGCTTGCAGCTAACAGTAGTCATTGCTTCTTTAGCTTGCAGCTAAAGGTGCTCCCATGGTCGAGCGGACCGTACTCGGACCAATTTCCTACATGTCTCGCGCCAGTTTACACATTTTACAAATGTAATAATTGTGAATGATTTTCTGTAATGAGTTGTATGTGTATGTATCAAGCATCCTTGACTTCCAAGGACAACGATGTAAATAAGTCATTGGCTTTTTCGTTCCTCTCCTTGACAAAAGCAAATATGTGATGTAATGATCTGTATATGTTTTGTTGTCTAAATAAATACCTACCTACCCATTTAACCATGACCCTGCCCTACTCTCACTTGGCACGGAGCGAGTGGTCAGAGTAAAATGCAGATCGGCGTCACATTAAATGCAGGTCGGTGTCGACCAACACGCCGAGCAGCGTTTTGTGTGACGCCAAGTGAGCGGCGCGGACATCCGCGCGGTTAGAAAATTGGAGCTTCGCACTTTGAGTCCGCCTTGAGTCCCCTCCGAGTACGGTCCGCTCGACCATGGGAGCGCCTTAACAGTAGTCATTGGTTATTTAGCTTGCAGCTAACAGTAGTCATTGGTTATTTAGCTTGCAGCTAACAGTAGTC
>NW_028174876.1:464187-479187 GCF_963971535.1 Notolepis coatsorum
TTAATAATTCTTTTGTAAATATTGGACCAGAATTAGCGGGAAAATCCCAGATCCAGTGACTCCTGAAGACATAAAAGACAATTATATTGAAAGAAATCCTAGTTCAATGTTTCTGGAAGCGGTAAATGAAAATGAAATTATAGAAACTACTAATAAATGTAAAAACAAGTCATCTACAGACAGTAATGAAATAGATATGAAAATAGTAAAAAATTTCATTAGTGGGATTTCAAAACCACTCACGCACATCTGCAATTTATCATTCAAAACTGGTCGATTTCCGAATAAAATGAAAATAGCAAAAGTCATACCTCTGTTCAAGACTGGAGATAAACACCACTTCACAAATTATAGGCCTGTTTCTCTACTTCCTCAGTTTTCAAAAATATTAGAAAAACTCTTCAACAATTAGATAAATTCATTGATAAACATAATTTACTCACCGATAGCCAGTATGGATTCAGAACACACCGGTCAACATTACTAGCATTAATAGAACTCATTGAAAAAATCACAAATTCCATAGATAAAAAAGAAACATGTAGCTGGAGTATTCATTGATCTAAAAAAAGCATTTGATACTATTAATCATGATATATTAATCAGAAAATTGGAAATATATGGGATCAGGGGGGTAGTATTGGACTGGGTGAGAAGCTATCTAAATAAAAGACAACAATTTGTGACAATGAGAGATTATAAATCTGAATGTTTGGACATTGCTTGTGGTGTCCCCCAGGGGTCAGTGTTGAGTCCAAAACTGTTCATCTTGTACATTAACGAGATATGTAAAGTATCCAATATATTTAAATGTATTTTATTTGCGGATGACACTAATCTTTTTTTTTCTGGTGAGAATATCCAGCAGCTTTTAGAGGTCATCACATCTGAAATGAAGAAATTAAAAAAATTGTTTGATAGAAACAAATTATCATTGAATTTGAGCAAAACTAAAATTATGTTATTTGGAAACTGTAGATTAAATACTCAAGTACAAGTTAAAATAAATGATGTGATTATTGAAAGAGTTTATGAAAATAAATTCCTAGGTGTAATAATAGACCATAAAATCTGTTGGAAACCTCACATAATGTCCAATCTAAACGGTCAAGAAGCATTTCAGTCATGAGTAAAGTAAAGCACATTCTGGATAGAAAAGCACTCTACATTCTCTACTGTTCACTAGTTTTACCATATTTAAATTACTGTGCTGAAGTCTGGGGAAACAATTATAAGTCTACACTACAACCACTTTTTATACTCCAAAAAAGGGCCATAAGGATAGTTCACATTGCAGGTTATCGTGATCACACAAACATTATTTTTAAAGTCAAAAACATTAAAGTTAAATGATCTTGTGGAATTTAAAACGGCACAATTAATGTATAAAGCAAAAGGTCATGTACTTCCAGGAAACATTCAAGAACTGTTCTTTGATAGGGAGGGGGGTTATAATCTGAGGGGAGAACTCAATTTAAGAGTTCTTAATGTACGCACTACCATGAGAAGACACTGCATCTCAATATGTGGAGTGAAACTGTGGAACAGTCTAAATGTGGTGCTAAAGCAATGTCCAGACATGAGACAATTCAAACTGATGTATAAGGAAATGATGTTCACGAGTTCACAACTGACTTTTTTTTGCATATATATATATATATATATATATTTTTTTTTTTTTCATGTTTTAAAATAGTACAATCATTTGAGTAGTGGAAAAGGGGTAGGATTAAATAAGTGTATACTTCTTCCTACTCCTTTTCGGACAGATTGAGTTGTGTTTTGCTTTTGTTATTGTTTGTTTGTATTCATTGCATGTTCGAGAAGATTTCAAATCAAATAAAAAAGAGTGGGCAGGTTGTTAGGAAGTGTAGCTCAGTTTCCACATCACTCTCTCACTCTACTCCTCTCTCTCGCTCTACTCCTCTCTCTCTACTCCTCTCTCTCTCTACTCCTCTCTCTCTCTACTCCTCTCTCTCGCTCTACTCCTCTCTCTCTACTCCTCTCTCTCTCTCTACTCCTCTCTCCCTTTACTCCTCTCTCTCTCTCTACTCCTCTATGTCTCTCAGCCGCCTGCAAACCCCTCCATGGCTCCCGCCCCAACTGCCACCGACTCCTCCTACCAGTTCCAGATCGACGCAGGAAAGAACTCGTCCGCCAACTTCCTGTAGGGGCGGGGCTTCCGTTAAGGCCTTCCTCCTGTTTTATCTCCATGTTGCAAAATCTGTTCTGTTTCCATGTAATGCATCAATATATATTCTGGAACACGAGCCATATTGGTTTGATAGTGAAGCTAGCTAACCTTAGCCAACATAGCCTGTACTGTTCTATCAAGCTAACCGTAGCCAACATAGCCTGTACTGTTCTATCAAGCTAACCTTAGCCAACATAGCCTGTACTGTTCTATCAAGCTAACCTTAGCCAACATAGCATGTACTGTTCTATCAAGCTAACCTTAGCCAACATAGCCTGTACTGTTCTATCAAGCTAACCTTAGCCAACATAGCATGTACTGTTCTATCAAGCTAACCTTAGCCAACATAGCCTGTACTGTTCTATCAAGCTAACCTTAGCCAACATAGCCTGTACTGTTCTATCAAGCTAACCTTAGCCAACATAGCCTGTACTGTTCTATCAAGCTAACCTTAGCCAACATAGCTTGTACTGTTCTATCAAGCTAACAAATGAAGATTGTTGAGGTTGTTACTTAAAGTAATGTATTACACATTACCAATTACTTTAAAAAGAAAAAAGTAATGCTTTACTTTACTTTATTTCTCCCTGTGAACTGATCATTCGATTACTGGTAATTACTTTTGCGTTACTCTGCAAAATCGGTGTTTGCTAATTATGCCAATCAAGAGGGAATACCATGCGCAGTTCAGACCAGCATTATGACATCACAGTTCGGACCAGAATTATGACATCACAGATAGACAGGGATGAGAAGAAGACGGCTTATAATCTTATGCCAAAAGGGAATAATATATATATATATTTTTTAACCCATTACAATAGAAGGGGTAACGTCTCTCTCTCTCCATAACATCTTCAGTTACTGATTGTATGTGATTACTGAATTTGGAACAGTAATGTGTCACATTACTTCATTACTAATAAATGTAATGTGATTATGTGGGCGGCTACGTGGCGTAGTGGGCAAGGCGCTCACCACGAATGCGGAGACGCTGGGCTCGCCTGTTCGAGCCCAGCGTTCCACATTGCTTTCAGTTTAGCTGGTCGTTCATACTAATACACATTGGCCGTATTAGTGGGTGGGAAACTGATGGGTGGGGATCGGGCGTTGTGGACAGCGACTCCTACAAGTCGGTTGGTGCGCCTGCGCAGTAGAATCAGGAAGTGTCGGGGGCAGCGTGAGCCTCCCACGCGTTACTCCTCGCCACTGAGAGATCGAGCTGCGCAGGTGAAAAGATGCGACTGCTGTTACCTCAAGTACCGGAGGGGACTTGTGCTATGTATGACTTAGTCCACATTGCAGCCGGCTTGTGGGAGGCAAGAAACAGCGTCCGTGACAGGGGAGGGTTGAATTGGATGATACGAAATTGGGATGGGAGAAAATATAGAAAAATGGGAGAAAAAGTGGATAAAAAAAAATGTAATGTGATTATGCGTTAACCCCAATACTGCAAACGAAAGCTATGCAGTGGAAACACATGACAGTTCCAGATCAACCTCACCGTTAGCTAGACGTTAGCTAGCTTCACTATCGGATCAACCTCAACGTTAGCTAGACGTTAGCTAGCTTCACTATCGGATCAACCTCGCCGTTAGCTAGACGTTAGCTAGCTTCACTATCAGATAGGGCTGGGCGATGAAACGATAACGATAATTATTGCGATATATTTTAATAATCGATATCGATCGATAATTAAAAAAATATCAATAACTGACCTGCAGGGCAGTTTTAAAACCAGACAGTGGACAGACTTGTCTTTCTTGCCTGCAACTTAAAGTAATGGCTTTGCTTGTCCAAATGACAATACTGACCAAATTGAGATTTATTTTTCTCTTGTCCATTTATTTTGTTTGCTTTCTCATTTAAAATACAGTTTGAAACCGTCTGTACACAGTAGGCTATGTGTGCTAGCAGAACTAGACTCCAGTCACGAGTCACGGTGCACATGTACGGTGGTTTGTCCACCAAAAAAGTGCCAAAAGATAGAAAAGAGACTAGCAGAGCCAGAACTGTTCAACTGCCCTGGAGCCACAGCCAGCAGAGAAGCCTGTTTACTTTCGCTTTCAAACCAGCTGCAGCCTGAGAACTGGAGTGTGAGGGGATGTAACACTAAAGATGGAGCCTGAGAACTGGAGTGTGAGGGGATGTAACACTAAAGATGGAGCCTGAGAACTGGAGTGTGAGGGGCTGTAACACTAAAGATGGAGCCTGAGAACTGGAGTGTGAGGGGCTGTAACACTAAAGATGGCGGCAACGACAAAGAATTGCTGCAAAATAAACATACATCTGTTAAATATATATATATATATATATATATATATATATATATATATATTTTTTTTAATACTTATAACAATAACGATAATTATCGATATCGAGTGATATGATATCATATCCTTATCGTGATATAATTTTTGGCCACATCGCCCAGCCCTACTATCAGATCAACCTCAACGTTAGCTAGCATCACTATCAGATCAATGCACTTGTCGTTCTTGGTTTATGACATAATGTTTTATAGATGATATTTGGTAAAAACCGAATAAATCTCGCACCACAATGTCTCAACACTCCTCCTGTGGCCATCGTGTGTCTCTGCCAGTCAGTGGGTTGGTTGGTTGATTAGAATCAGAATTGTGTCAAATGTTCAGCTCATTGTTTTGGAGAGGCTTTCTGGATTTGACGTGTGTGTGGTTCTAAACAGCCGTGTTGGGGTTGTTGGGTAATAATTGAGCAAGTGGATTTAATTCATTGACACTGACAAACGTTTGTGGCCGGAGGGCCAGCACTGCACCCCTGGTGGCCGGAGGGCCAGCACTGCACCCCTGGTGGTCGGAGGGCCACGTCACATCTAAAGTGTCAGTCGACCATTAACCCTTTCACTGCCACGCGACAGAAGGTTAACCCTTTACCATCACACACAACCGACGGCGCATCCGCGGAGCTAATGATGCTAATGATGGAGCGTCGCCGTCGGTCGTGTGACAGTAAAGGGCTAACCGTCTGTATTGTCACAGTGAACGGGTTAACCGGCTGTCGCGTGGCAGTGGAGGGGTTAAGAATGAGTGTTCTGTGATCAGTAATGGGGCTAGTGATGTAATGGTGTTAGGGTTCGTGATGTAATGGTGTTAGCGATTTAATGTAGATGTAATACTATTTGGCACTTTACCCCCACTTCAATATCCACTGAATTCTCCTCTAATTGGATTTACAGTATGCTGTATATATATATATGTTACGGTTGTGACAACGTCACCTCAAACTTCGATGCCCCGAGTGGGAGTCGAACCCCGGTCTCCCACACCGCGGGCAGCAACACAGACCGCTATACCGAGAGGTGAACTCACTGCTTTGTAACGTGTCTATGCGTCTTTTGAGGATGTGAGAGTGAGTTTAACCCACAGCACCGCTACTCACCCCGGCCCTTCGTGACTGCGCTTCACGATACCATCCGTTACATGTATATTTACTGCATACATTTTTCCTTCTCTTTACAAATTATTACTATACAAAATTGTACTTTATTTGACTAGGTACACATATAGTACCTAGTACATGGTAGGACGCACCGACACACACTACCGAGTGCATATAGTATGAGGAACAAATTAGCAACACAATGAACTCGACTCATAACGCAACGCGTTGATAATTCTGTCAGATTACTGGTGATGGAGGCTTCAATATTAGTTCTGTCAGATTACTGGTGATGAAGGCTTCAATATTAGTTCTGTCAGATTACTGGTGATGGAGGCTTCAATATTAGTTCTGTCAGATTACTGGTGATGAAGGCTTCAATATTAGTTCTGTCAGATTACTGGTGATGAAGGCTTCAATATTAGTTCTGTCAGATTACTGGTGATGGAGGCTTCAATATTAGTTCTGTCAGATTACTGGTGATGAAGGCTTCAATATTAGTTCTGTCAGATTACTGGTGATGAAGGCTTCAATATTAGTTCTGTCAGATTACTGGTGATGAAGGCTTCAATATTAGTTCTGTCAGATTACTGGTGATGAAGGCTTCAATATTAGTTCTGTCAGATTACTGGTGATGTAAGCTTTAATATTAGTTGATAATTCTGTCAGATTACTGGTGATGGAGTCTTCAATATTAGTTCTGTCAGATTACTGGTGATGTAAACTTTAATATTAGTTCTGTCAGATTACTGGTGATGGAGGCTTTGATATTAGTTCATAATTCTGTCAGATTACTGGTGTTGAAGGCTTCAATATTAGTTCTGTCAGATTACTGGTGATGCAATCTTTGATATTAGTTCATAATTCTGTCAGATTACTGGTGATGGAGGCTTCAATATTAGTTCATAATTCTGGGTTGGTAGGGTTAGCACTATGGCTAACTGGGTTGGTAGGGTTAGCACTATGGCTAACTGGGTTGGTAGGGTTAGCACTATGGCTAACTGGGTTGGTAGGGTTAGCACTATGGCTAACTGGGTTGGTAGGGTTAGCACTATGGCTAACTGGGTTGGTAGGGTTAGCACTATGGCTAACTGGGTTGGTAGGGTTAGCACTATGGCTAACTGGGTTGGTAGGGTTAGCACTATGGCTAACTGGGTTGGTAGGGTTAGCACTATGGCTAACTGGGTTGGTAGGGTTAGCACTATGGCTAACTGGGTTGGTAGGGTTAGCACTATGGCTAACTGGGTTGGTAGGGTTAGCACTATGGCTAACTGGGTTGGTAGGGTTAGCACTATGGCTAACTGGGTTGGTAGGGTTAGCACTATGGCTAACTGGGTTGGTAGGGTTAGCTTAGCACTACGGTTTGCACTACATCACCAATGTCTCTGACTGGACAAACTTGCTGCTGCCTACAAACGGAACTCATGAGTTTGTGGTCTCGCCACGGGAGGTCGATTGACGATATGCTTGGCGTTCAAGTGGTTAAAGTCGTGAGGAAACACTGTTGCTAGGCAACTGGGCAAGGCGTCTGGAAGACCCCGAAGCTAACAATTTAGCTAAGCTAAATGCAAAGGCAGAATGACAGAGGAAGAAGACGAGACCGAAGGTCTACACTTTCCTCGGATATAGTATTAATTTACTAAGAAAGACCACATTTACAATAATTCCACTGCAGAAGGAGCTCCCATGGGCGCCACTGCTTTTAAAAACATCACCACAGCGTCACGACTCGTCGACTCCGGAGCTTCGGAACATGTCCACTTTATAAGGTTGTGAATATAAACACGACGGTGGGCCGTTCGTCCGAACCCTTCCCACCAACAACATGGTAAACACTTCTACCACTTAACCCGTATCTTGACCCCTCCTGTCCCTAGACACCACAACAACTAATTATGGTGAAGTTATGTAATGTTATGGTAACTGTGTGGTCAAGTTAGGTAACGCTGTAGTAACTGTGGGGTAAAGTTATGGTGACCGTATATACTATAGTAACGTTACAAACGTATAATCCATTTGATGTAAGATGGAGGGGAAGTGGCCTGCTGGCCGCCACTAGCTGACGGGACCATTTAGGGCCTTTGGATCAGGGCCTACTGTAGCTGACAGAACCATAGATATATATAGAACACTAGATAGCTTACCCGCGCTGCCGGCCAATGGAGAGCGACGTCACTGAACCGCCGCCATCTTGTGAGGGTCAGCCTTGAGTGAGAGTGAGTGAGCTGCACAGACAAAAATACTCATAACTCGCTGAAATATTGACGGATTTACAAACTGTTTGGTTTATTACAAGCATTATTAAGGTGGCTATGATTCAAGCGGTTTGTAAAAAAAAAAACATCTTTAAATTTTTTTTTTATAAGTATGCAGTATCATAACTACATCTTTGATGTTTATAGCAAACCACCCCTGTTTGTAAATCCGTCAATATTTCAGCGAGTTATGAGTATTTTTGTCTGTGCAGCTCACTCACTCTCACTCAAGGCTGACTGGAGCAAGATGGCGGCGGTTCAGTGACGCTGGTGACTCCGCCTTAAGCTATCTAGTGTTCTATATAGATATCTATGGACAGAACCATTTAGGGCCTTTGGAACAACATGGTGCTTCCCAACTCAACATGGTGCCTTTTCTCATCTCAATGATCTCATTAAATATTATATATCTCACCTCACCGCCCGCCGAGCCAAATCGACCCGCTTTGTATGTCCTACGCACTCTGTAGGAAACTAGTAACCGGTTTCACCTGTATAGTTCTGGTCTTTGAAGGACCACACGGTTATTTACTATTCACAACTGAAATTGTAATGTAACAGAATTATTATTATCATTTTTTTTTTTATCGTTTATTTGATTTTAATCGCTGCATGACAATTATTGTCGACGAATTGAAAAGGAACCGAGTGCGATATAATTGTTGTTGCCACAAAAAGCATTTCCTCCCCCACTCCCACCCCCGGGCCCCCAGGACCCTGACTCCGCCCCCCCAGGACCTGACTCCCACCCCCACCCCCCCAGGACCCTGACCCCCACCCCCCCAGGACCCTGACTCCGCCACCCCCAGGACCCTGACCCCCACCCCCCCCAGGACCCTGACTCCGCCACCCCCCCCACCCCCCTCCCCCCAGGACCCTGACTCCCACCCCTCCCCCCAGGACCCTGACTCCGCCACCCCCAGGACCCTGACTCCGCCACCCCCCCCACCCCCCTCCCCCCAGGACCCTGACTCCCACCCCTCCCCCCAGGACCCTGACTCCGCCACCCCCAGGACCCTGACTCCGCCACCCCCAGGACCCTGACCCCCACCCCCCCAGGACCCTGACTCCCACCCCCCAGGACCCTGACTCCGCCACCCCCAGGACCCTGACTCCGCCACCCCCAGGACCCTGACTCCGCCACCCCCAGGACCCTGACCCCCACCCCCCCAGGACCCTGACTCCCACCCCCCCAGGACCCTGACTCCCACCCCCTCCCCCCAGGACCCTGACTCCCCCACCCCCAGGACCCTGACTCCGCCACCCCCCAGGACCCTGACTCCGCCCCCCCAGGACCCTGACTCCGCCACCCCCAGGACCCTGACTCCGCCCCCCCAGGACCCTGACTCCGCCACCCCCAGGACCCTGACTCCCCCACTCCCACCCCCCCAGGACCCTGACTCCCCCCTCCCCCCAGGACCCTGACTCCGCCACCCCCAGGACCCTGACTCCGCCACCCCCAGGACCCTGACTCCGCCACCCCCAGGACCCTGACTCCGCCACCCCCAGGACCCTGACTCCGCCCCCCCAGGACCCTGACTCCGCCCCCCCAGGACCCTGACTCCCCCCTCCCCCCAGGACCCTGACTCCCCCACTCCGCTAAAACACGGCCTTCACTCTCAGCCTGAGACCCGAGACCCACAATTCGTCCTGTGGTTTCTATTGTATATTTGTTCCTGAGGAGGACGAGGTCAAATCACCTTCATTCAGGAAGTGTTTTTATTAGATTTTTATTTCCAAATTAAAATATTAATATATGTTCGATATGAGATATATATACCGTTCCTGTCCACATGTCTCCTGGTGGCCCCGCTCTCTCTCTCTCTCTCTCTCTCTCTCTCTCTCAGACCGTCTTCTCTGTGTCTTTATAACGGAATGTCTTGTAAGAGTTCTTATCGCTTGTTGTTGTTGTCGTGTGCTGCTTGTTAAACGCAAACGTCAAAGAACATGCCAAGTAGTGTTAAGGACGTGTGTTATCGTTTTAAATTGTATTTTGAGAAATGTGTTTTTCCTTGTGTGCGTGTGTGAGACCTTGTAAATATTTGAAGGCGTTTCGAATAATGTGATGCTTGGTTGACATTGGTTGGGGACCTGGGGGGCGCAACAGAGGGGGGGGGGGGGGGGCGCACCAGGGGGGGGGGGGGCTGTTAGGCCTTCCTTCCATCCTGCTCTCTCTCTCTCTCCATCCATCCTGCTCTCTCTCCTTCCATCCTGCTCTCTCTCCCTCTCCTTCCATCCTGCTCTCTCCCTCTCCTTCCATCCTGCTCTCTCCCTCTCCTTCCATCCTGCTCTCTCCCTCTCCTTCCATCCTGCTCTCTCTCTCCCTCTCCATCCTGCTCTCTCCCTCTCCTTCCATCCTGCTCTCTCCCTCTCCTTCCATCCTGCTCTCTCTCCATCCTCCTCATCCCTCTCCTTCCATCCTGCTCTCTCCCTCTCCTTCCATCCTGCTCTCTCCCTCTCCATCCTGCTCTCTCTCTCCCTCCTGCTCTCTCCCTCCCTCTCCATCCTGCTCTCTCTCTCTCCCTCTCCATCCTGCTCTCTCCCTCCCTCTCCATCCTGCTCTCTCCCTCCCTCTCCATCCTGCTCTCTCCCTCCTGCTTTCCTTCCATCCTGCTCTCTCCCTCCCTCTCCATCCTGCTCTCTCCCTCCATCCTGCTCTCTCCCTCCCTCTCCATCCTGCTCTCCCTCTCCTTCCATCCTGCTCTCTCCCTCTCCTTCCATCCTGCTCTCTCCCTCCCTCTCCATCCTGCTCTCTCCCTCCCTCTCCATCCTGCTCTCTCCCTCTCCTTCCATCCTGCTCTCTCTCTCTCCTTCCATCCTGCTCTCTCTCCCTCTCCATCCTGCTCTCTCCCTCTCCTTCCATCCTGCTCTCTCTCCCTCCCTCTCCATCCTGCTCTCTCCCTCCCTCTCCATCCTGCTCTCTCCCTCTCCTTCCATCCTGCTCTCTCCCTCTCCTTCCATCCTGCTCTCTCCCTCTCCATCCTGCTCTCTCCCTCTCCATCCTGCTCTCTCCCCCTCTCCATCCTGCTCTCTCCCTCTCCATCCTGCTCTCTCCCTCTCCATCCTGCTCTCTCTCCCTCTCCATCCTGCTCTCTCCCGTTTAACCCATTGCATACAACAAGCTCTAGGTCTTGAGTGGAGTTGACCGATTGGTTTACAGATACTTCAATCAAACTTGAGAGGAGGGCGGGTCCACAGATTGTAACAGAGTATCTGTTGGCTACGTGAAGGAGACAGGCTGGTTGACAGTAGCCCCCCCCCCCCGCCCCCCATGTCAACACGAAGGGAAGAGAAAAATGGCTTTTTTAATCAACACCACACCTGACCACCTGTGGAATGTTCTAGATGTTTTTATTACAGTATCAAATAACATGTACAGGTGCACATATCCACCTCAATAAAGAAAACAACCAAGGAAAGGGAAAATAAGTGTTTGACTTTGTTTTTTTGTTCTGTAATGATTCAAAGGAACAGGCCAACTCTATGAGGAACGTTCTTACCGTCTTACTCCAGAGTCAGACAAAATAAGATGGATACCAATCTGGCTGCAAGCTAGCCTAGCTTAGCACAAATTAATGGAAGTGGATATGGACCGCTAGCGTAGCTTAAAACTCCGGGAGAGGTGTGTTTGGCCAACAGCTGGGCCAGCTGGCTCCATTAATCTGTGCTAGGCCAGGCTAGCTTTCTGCTGAACACACCGAGAGGAAACTGGTCTCCATCTTCTTGTCTGACTCTGGAGAAGACGGTAAGTACATTCTCCATGATGTTGTTCCTTTAAGACCGTAAGTGCCGTCATCTGGACCAGAGGTTGGCTGGTGGTTTCCTAGCTGCGTACCGTGGCTTTAGAGAGTGTTATGACATCAGGACGGACACTCTTCTAAAGCCACCGTCATGGACTTGGCTCCCCTGACTCTCACTGTGACATCACTACTACAGTACTGTGTGTCTCTATCGCTCTGACATCACTACTGTGTCTCTATCGCTCTGACATCACTACTGTGTCTCTATCGCTCCTCTGACATCACTTCTTCCACAATATGAAGCCTATAGGAAACACCACTTGGTATATGAAACTCAAGATTGGTTAAGATTCAACAACAACCAATCGGATTCCTTTTGGCCTGCCAAGTGATCGGAAGGTTGGCCTGCCACACGACAGAAGGTTAACCCTTTACTATCACACAACCGACGGCGATGCTCCATCGTTAGCGGAGCTAATGATGCTAATGATGGAGCATCGCCGTCGGTTGTGTGATAGTAAAGGGCTAACCTTCTGTATTGTCACAGTGAAAGGGTTAACTGGCTGTCGTGTGGCAGTGAAAGGGTTAAAGCTGCCAGCTCCTCTGGGAGTCTGGAAAACATCATCATCATCATGTTCATCATCATCATCATCATCACCATCATCATGTCTGCACTTTATGTGCTCATTTCATCATTCATGTCTTTCACATTTCTACTAAAACTGAATCAAACCCATAATAAACAAGGTGGCCTGTTGGGACGTTAAATCCTAATGATGTGGAAAAACTATGATTTTATGATACGTCTGCTCATTTTACTTTATATCTTTACGCCGGCCCCACTATCCGCTGGGTGCATAAATATATACTAGTATAACTTTTATCATGTTTTGTGACAGATTACACAGAAGCCTATTTGGGAACGTGAGGTTCTGATGTGAATCGATTAATATATCTGCATTATTATTATTTCATCCCACTTTATGCTTTGCTCTCGCCGCTTGTTTTACACTGATGTTGTGTCTTATTGATGTAAAGCACTTTGAACTGCACTCCCCTGCTGTATTAAAGGTGCTATAGAAATAAACTAAAGTCATTATTATTACATTATACAGAGAGGAAGAGGAGGAGAGGAGAACAGAGAGGAAGAGTAGAACAGGAAGATGAGAACAGAGAGGAAGAGGAGGAGGAGAGAACGAAGAGGAGGAGGAGAGAACAGAGAGGAAGAGGAGGAGGAGAGAACAGAGAGGAAGAGGAGGAGAGGAGAACAGAGAGGAAGAGTAGAACAGAGGAAGAGGAGGAGGAGAGAACAGAGAGGAAGAGGAGGAGAGGAGAACAGAGAGGAGGAGAGGAGAACAGAGAGGAAGAGGAGGAGAGGAGAACAGAGAGGAAGAGGAGGAGAGGAGAACAGAGAGGAAGAGGAGGAGGAGAGAACAGAGAGGAAGAGGAGGAGAGGAGAACAGAGAGGAAGAGGAGGAGAGAACAGAGAGGAAGAGGAGGAGAGGAGAACAGAGAGGAAGAGGAGGAGGAGAGAACAGAGAGGAAGAGGAGGAGAGGAGAACAGAGAGGAAGAGGAGAAAAGAACAGAGGAGGAGAGGAGAACAGAGGAAGAGGAGGAGAACAGAGAGGAAGAGTAGAACAGAGGGAGATGAGAACAGAGAGGAAGAGGAGGAGGAGAGAACAGAGAGGAAGAGGAGGAGGAGAGAACAGAGAGGAAGAGGAGGAGAGAACAGAGAGGAAGAGGAGGAGGAGAGAACAGAGAGGAAGAGGAGGAGGAGAGAACAGAGAGGAAGAGGAGGAGGAGAGAACAGAGATGAAGAGGAGGAGGAGAGAACAGAGAGGAAGAGGAGGAGAGGAGAACAGAGAGGAAGAGTAGAACAGAGGGAGATGAGAACAGAGAGGAAGAGGAGGAGAGGAGAACAGAGAGGAAGAGGAGGAGGAGAGAACAGAGAGGAAGAGGAGGAGGAGAGAACAGAGAGGAAGAGGAGGAGAACAGAGGGTCCCTGGACTTCATTTTGACAACCTCTGGTTTAGATGTTGCAGGAAAACAGACACACAGACACAGACACACACAACACACACACACAGACACACACACACAGACACACACACACACAGACACACACACCAGGGTGCGCTTGCTTCACTCCTCCGTCCGCCTCCAGCGCTCCATCTCTCTGACTCGTCTCTCCAGTGTCCTCACTTGTCCCTCCAGCTGGTCGGTCTTATCGGCCACAGTAGTCCCGCCCCCCACGGAGGGGCCCACGCCCAATAGGACGCAGACGCCCACCAGGACGGCCAATCGGATGCCCGTGGTCTCGGTGCCGACGCTGTGGTCGCTGAGGATGAACCCGAACGCGGTCAGGGCCGCGCCCACCTTCAGCAGGCCCAGGGCCCGCCTCAGGGTGGAGGCCACCAATCGCAGGCCCAGGGAGAGGAGCCAGTAGCCAATCAGAGCCAGGAGAAGCCACTGGAAGACAAAGACCACGCCCTCTGGAGTCACTCTGCTGACGGGAACTAGAGAGAGAGAGAGAGAGAGAGAGAGAGAGTGTTACATACTAGCTCTACCACAGAACAGAGGAAGAGGAGAACAGAGGAGAGGAGGAGAGAACAGAGGAAGAGGAGAACAGAGGAGAGGAGGAGAGAACAGAGGAAGAGGAGAACAGAGGAGAGGAGGAGAGAACAGAGGAAGAGGAGAACAGAGGAGAGAACAGAGGAAGAGGAGAGGAGAACATAGGAAGAGGAGAGGAGAACAGAGGAAGAGGAGAGGAGAACAGAGGAAGAGGAGGAGAGGAGAACAGAGAGGAAGAGGAGGAGAGGAGAACAGAGAGGAAGAGGAGAACAGGGGAAGATGAGAACAGAGAGGAAGAGGAGGAGAGAACAGAGGAAGAGGAGGAGAGGAGAACAGAGGAAGAGGAGGAGAGGAGAACAGAGGAAGAGGAGGAGAGGAGAACAGAGGAAGAGGAGGAGAGGAGAACAGAGAGGAAGAGGAGGAGAGGAGAACAGAGGAAGAGGAGGAGAGGAGAACAGAGAGGAAGAGTAGAACAGAGGAAGATGAGAACAGAGGAAGAGGAGGAGAGGAGAACAGAGAGGAAGAGGAGGAGGAGAGAACAGAGGAAGAGGAGGAGGAGAGAACAGAGAGGAAGAGGAGAGGAGAACAGAGGAAGAGGAGAACAGAGAGGAAGAGGAGGAGGAGAGAACAGGAAGAGGAGGAGAGAACAGAACATTAAGTCTCACAGAGAATCAATAATCAGTCAGTCTGTAAAAACACAGTAAAAAGTAACACAGTCCTGAGCTGAACCCCCAGACGGCAGGTCAAAGGTCACTGAGGAGCTGAACCCCCAAAAAGCACCGGGCTTTTTCAACTGAACATCACAGCTCAAGTCAAGTC